>NC_037689.1:37953972-38180242 GCF_003255815.1 Theropithecus gelada
CACACACACACACACACACACACACACACACACACACACACACACACCCCAATGTGTTTTCGCCACATGGCTGACCATTCGATTCAGCCACAAAAAAAAATCCTTAAAAATGAGTAGACAGTAATCAAATAGACAACATTTTTTATGATGGTTAAAACCTACTGTTATAAGAAAAAGAATGGGTTGTATGATTAAAATAAAAATACTTTTGATTGAAGACATTCAAAATAAACTTCAGCATAGTGTACTAGCCTGGAGTTTGAAAGACCTTTTTTTGAGGTTTCTATTCTTTTTTTTTGTCTCAGAGGATGAAAGGAAGAATCAGAGGATGAAAAAGTCCCTGAAAAATATAAAAAGGATAAAAAGTTTGTACATTTTAAAGCAAGTATGACTTATAATATCAGCATGTAAAATGAAATTATTAATATTATTTTGATGAAAGCCTAAGAAACAGGGGGTTTTCCTGGTCTTTAGATAAGAGTTTGCCTAAGATATTTCTTCATGTTATCCATAGACAAATTTCTAATGAAACAAAGAGGGCAGCTGAAATAAATATCTCTCAATAAGTTCTCAAAAAGTGGTTTTAGAAAAACCCACAAAATCCTGCCCCCAAAATGCCTATTATTTTTAATGCCACATATTTGTTAAATATTTTCCTTTGTTTTCTTATTGGCAGAAGTCAAAATGAGGTGGGACTGTAAAATCTGTGCTGTTCATCAGCATAAGATAGTAATATGGCTAACAGGATTTTATTTGACTGGCTACTTTTAATCCACCGATTTGTACTTTGGAAAGCTCGCATCCCTTCATGTCTGGTTGATATACATGTTTTATCAATAAGAGGTCAAAGTTTTAATTGGCTATGTAAAACATTTCTGGACAATGCCTCTAAAAGCAGAGCATCAGGTCCCTTTTCTGGAATTTACCCTCTCATTTTCCAAAATTTCTGTGTGTGCCTGAGGGATGGGGTTGCCAGAGGGGGATCTGTTATTTACAATGTCTATTATTTGCGGTGGCTTCTGCTGGAGGAGTGCTTTCCCATAGATATGGCTCTCTGTTTAAGAAAATAACTTGATGAAGTATTTTGAATTAAAGACAATAATATGCCCATCACACATCTCCACATCACACACACAAATGCACACACATGCTCATGCACACACACATGCACACAAGCACTGCCCCAACCTCCTGGGCTCCTGAGAGACAAAGTGAGAACGGAGTTGCTTTGCATAATAAAATAAGAGAAAAATCTGAGTTTCTGGGGATACCCCTCAAAGGAAGTGATGGGGGTGGGGGGCTGGGAGAGGGGAGAACAGATCAGAGAAGAGGTGAAAAGAGCATCTAAAAAGAGAGGGGTCAAGCATCATAGCAGGAGCCCAAGAAAACCGAGAAAAGGGCTTTTCC
The DNA here is from genome assembly GCF_003255815.1 of Theropithecus gelada. Lineage (NCBI taxonomy): Eukaryota > Metazoa > Chordata > Mammalia > Primates > Cercopithecidae > Theropithecus > Theropithecus gelada. The sequence continues at coordinate 37,955,380 of NC_037689.1, forward strand.
AGGCAATTTTAGCTGGTGTAACAACAAACATATAATCCTGAGGCAATATTATTTTTGTCTCCCATTCATTCAACAATTCTCAACAGAGTCCACTTTGCCCCACAAAGGACACTTGGCAGTGTGTGGAGACAGGTTTGGTTGTTATAACTGGAGGCAAGAGCTACCAGCACCTAGTACATAGAAACCAGGGATGCTGCTACATATCCTACAATACACAGACAGCTCCCGCAACAAAAATAAGACTCTGGTCAAAATATCAGTAGTGCTGAAGTTGAGAAACACTTTATCGACCTTTAAATTTGCTTAGCAGGACTAGTTCTTCCCCTGCCTTTGTATGAAAACAACTCCATGAATTTTCAAGTTGCTCTCAGATAATATAACTAGTCACTGTGTAGTACTAGCAATATCCAATTACTTGTAGAAGTCAATACTCCAAATTTGCTTTCAAGTTGGGCTTCTCCCTCAATTTTATGTTGCAAGCAGGATGTCTGCAGTCATAGAAGACATATTTTTGGCTTTTTTTACTCTTTCCCCTTTTAAGGTTTTGTTGTTGTTGTTGTTGTTGTTTGACCATCCTCTCCAGCTTGCTAACTATGGTCTCTGTCCTTTCCAGACACTGATTAAGGCATAGAGAGAAGTGGTTGAGAGGATCCATGCAGCTCTTAATTGACTGGTACTGTTGTAAAACCTCTCGCATACATACGTGCATGATGTTGTGGAATTCTTACAGAATCCCTTATCAAAATCACTGCAAATCTCTTATCTACAGTTTCCTTGATGGGGAGAATACATTTCTGGTTCAAGTTACAACTTAGAGTCCCTTTCATATACCTTAGCAATCCAATGGCTCAATCCCTAGCTTCTGTCCTTCTTGGCAGTCCTTGAGGTAGGGCCTAAGACAAGTCTACTCCAGCTCTCTTGCAAGCACGGTCCATTTGGTACATGATAAACACCTATGTGTCCTTAACACCAGCAAACCCTAGAAGTGCAGGCTGATTCCCAGCTCAGCATTTCTCCTTCACTTTTCCACAAGACTCCAGCCAGCCACTGTTTCCGGCCCTTAGATAGTTCAGGTGAGAGCCAAGGACCAGTCTACTGTATACGCAACACCAAATTACAGGAGCTACCTCTTAAAATCTGAGTGATCTCCTTAAGGTCCTCTTTTGACTTGGGCTGAAGGTAAAAACATCCCCCTTCTCTTCCTTTTCTAGGGGGTAGGTTGTAGGTAACAGAGATGTACAGTGCACTAACAGCTCTCTTCAGAAACTGAAGCTTTTACAATTCCTCTCCCAAATTCCATTCTCCCAGTCCTTTTAGATGCTTTAATCTTCCATTCTTGTTGCCACCTGCCACATAGTCTATTCTCAATGCCGCAGTCGTAAGTCAGATTAGGTCACTTCTTTGCTCTAAATCTCCAATGGTTATCTTATCACTCAAAGTGAAATCTAAATTTTTATGTAATCCACCCTTGCATTCTCATTTCCACCACATAGGTAGCACTACTACTATGGGTAGTAATGTTCAAACCATTCTTTCCATTCTACTCACAGTGGCCTCCTTGCTCCTCCTCAAATATGCCAGGCACACTGCCACCTCAGGGGCTTTGCACTGGCTGTTCCCTTGGAATGCTCTTCCCCCTGATAGTAACCTGATCAACTCCATCATCTCATTCAAATCTCTCTTCAGATGTTATCATCTCAATGAAGCCTCCACTGACTACCCTATTTACTGGTGTAACTCATCCCAGTGTCTCATCATATCCAATGCACCTCACCTTCCAACAGTCCATCTAATTTACTTTTGCAGTATGATCATTATTATGTATCTCTATAGGAATGTAAGCTCCATAGGTCACTCCCTATCATTTTTACCTCCTTTCTTATTGTGACCATCTGAACTACTTCTGTCTTAATTCTTAGAGCTAGCTAGTTAGAGAGAGAGAGAGAGAGAGAAGAGAGAGAGGATAGAGAGAGAGAGAATAGGTAGATAGACAGAGAGATAAACTTTCCAACACGTTGCCCTCCAGGACTCTCGAACTTGTCTTTTACAAGATAGTTCTCCAGCTTACTTTAGTCCCTCATGCCCCTGGTTACACCTCGTTACACCATGGGCTTTATCATCAATTACTACCAACCTGTCATATTCTCAACCTCTTGAATCCCCCTCTCTAATCACCACCTCCTATCTCTCTATCTCAAATGTTCTAATACCAGTACAGTCGCAGTATTATTGGAACTTCATTGCCACCAACAGCTCAAATTCATTGATCTTTCCATCATTTCTACCCATTTATAACCCCTCGTTTCTCTTTTTCCAGGTTAAAGTTACATGAACCATTCCTGTAGTCACTCCTTTGCATACTTCCTCAGTTCCCTGTTGCTCAGCACATTCAGTACACTCATCATTGCAAAACACAGTCCCAGTTAAATTCACCTCTCTGCCTACTCCATGCCTGAAGAAAATTACAGACCATATTGACTAGTTTTTCTCATACTGGTCAATCCAGAACCAAAACTTCAAGTGTGCCTTAGTTCTGCCAGCAATCATACTCTGCTTGCCTGCCCCATTCACCCTCTCACTCTCCTTGATGAATATTACATACTCCCTCTTCTCTCTGCAAACCTTCAAAACATTTTCCCTGTCTTCAGTTCTGCTAACCTTGCTTTCAGCTTCATCAGGAATGTGGAAGGAATCAGAAAAGAACTTCCCCAGACTCTCACTGCTATATTTGCATACTCTGATGACCTGCCTGTTACCATTGATGAACCCTCCACTGTCCCGCGTAAAGGCAGCCCCTCAAGATATGCACTGGATTTCATGCCCTTTTGCTTACTCCAGGACCTACTTTCAGCAATTCATCTCCCTCCCTATGGGATCAGCCCCTGCAGCACACAAACACACTGTTATCTCTCTAAGAGACCCCTCTTCCTTGTCCACCTACTTCCCCACCTACTGCCTCATTTTTATGCTCCCTTTTTAGCAGACTCTTCAGATGAGTTGTCTATACTGACTTCCATTCTCTCTGAAGTCCATTCTTATCAGGCTTTCATCCACACCACCGCACAGAAACGAAACTTATCAAGATCACCAATGACTCCACAATGCGAATTTATCTGGTGATAATTAAGATTATTTGTGTATTTTATCAAACTTTTATGCATTGATTAAAAGATGCCCATTATTTTGTGTATGACATAGAAAGTGAAAAATACCTCAAATGTGGGGAGTTAATTAGGAGACCACTGTGTAAAACTTAGGGTAGAAAATGGCTACACCTTCAGTGCAAGGATAAAGAAGAAATAAAGCTACCATGTAGAAACGAAAAGAACAGGAAAAAAACAAAAACAAAAACTGCATGCCTCAATCTTTCCTCTAATTAGAGGAAGGGAAAAAAATCTCCCCTGAGATTTGAACCACAAACTGGTATTCAAGCAAGTAAATTCGCAGACTGAATTCATCATGATTTTAAAAAGTAAAAACATGAGAATTTAATTTAAAGAGTTGTCAGGTTAGTAGTGCTCCAGATGATGAGCAGAAACAAAGACAGTTCCTCAGCTGAAAAATTTGAATTCAATCTAGACTAACAACAATATATAACACACCCCAATTTCAAAGATGTTAAATGTTTGGGTTAAAAAAAAAGTACCAGACATTAGGTTTTGTAGTCCAGGGATGCTGGACTTCAAAGCCTTGAGAAATTGTCTCTGCAGGAGAGAGCTAAGCAAGGTAAAGTCACTCAGCACAAAACAAACTCCCCAGTGCACTTGTATTTTCTTTGAGGATGTCACAATCTTACTTCAAGCAATGGGAAGACTGTTTTGGGTATGCTGTTCAGGAAGGAAGGCAAGTCATAAACATTCTGGCAAATTTCCATCAAATGTGGCTAATCTTTGAACCTTTGGATGAATGTGATTTTTTCAGGGTATGTTCTTGGTGGGGGCGGAGAAATTGAAAGAAACTAAGTGAAGCCGAATGGGAAAGGAGACAGAGATGAGCATGAATCTGTTCTCAGATAAAGCCTATGCTTGGCCTGATCCACGGAAGACTCCGGAACATTAACGGCATCACAGATTTGTCCCACCTTGAGGAAAGGGGACTGACATTTTATACCCCACGTTGCCTGTCCTTGGCTGCCCTTGGGAAGGGCAAAGACATAATCTCCCAAGCTCTGAGCTTCCTGCTAGGGCTGGCAATTCTCTGGAGAAAGGGGCAGCTATGGACATCAGGCAACACTCATAGCAGTTGGGTGATGGGCACTCTGGCTAGGTAAGGAGGATCCGGGTAGGGCACCAGCAGTTCTGCTACAATCATTATTTGTTTGATCTTCATTAGAAAAGGAATATTTCTTAATGAAAGGAAGAGTGGTATAGGAGAATGAACATTGGGTTTGCTGTCAGATCATCCTGTGCCACAACTGAGTAACTGTGGGGACTTCTTGAACCTAAGCTTTCTCAGTAGTAAAATGGGAATAATGACTCATAAGGATTACTATAGTCGGTTAATATGGCTAAAGGACCATCACTCTATATGTTCTCTTTTCCCATAGCACCCAATGCATGACTGTATCATTGTTCTTCAGAAATTAACTTTTATGAAAAGGATAGCCTAGTCTCTGAAAGAATTTCATGGAGAGACTGTGTTCCAGCTTTGCTTGGGAGAATTTCTAGAATGTTTCTCAGATCCCTTACAAAACTACAATTTAATTAAATTATGACCCTGGACACATCATTTATATTCTGGAACATGGTTGTCTCGTGTGTAAAGCCCATTCCTCAATAAACAGTTATTTAAGTGCCCAGCAATGGGACAACTGGACTAGATGGTATTTTTTATTTCTCCCTGTACTAACATTCTAAAGAGATGAGCTTCAGTTGAAATTGAAAGTCTACTAATTTCCAGCTCATCTCAGGATAAAACCTGATTATATCTCAGTTTTTGTATTCTTTGTTTTTTTGTTCTCATCATTATTGTTGTATTAGGGTTTGCCTCTTTTGGCAAGGCTGCGTTGCAGAGTGATTAAAAGCTCAGACTAGAGAACTGGAGCATTAACCTTGGGTTTATGCCTTGGATTTAAACCTCAGCTCTGCCACTAACTAGCTCAACCTCCCTGAGCCTCAGCTTTTTATCTATAAAATGGGGATAAGAATAATCCTACTTCATAATTACTGGAAGATTAAATGAGTAAAGCATATTTTTAAAGAAGAAAAGTTGGTGTTTTAGTATCCTGTTCTATGGATTTCTGATTTAACACTGATCATAAGCAGCTCGGACCAGAGAACATATTGTCTATATTTCCGTGAAACTCCCCCAACCTCCACAACTTCGTCCTGCACACAATTGGCAGAAATTTAATATTTAGTGATTTGAGTTCAGTATAGCCAACCATCTTCAGCTAACACAATTCCAAGAAAGAAAAGAAGTAATAAACATATATGGTTCCCTAGCCTCTTCGCTTTCACCTTTTTTGTGGAACGAAGTGAAAAAAAAATCTATAAGTTTTATAATTATTATTAGAAGTAAATATTAAAAAAAAAATCATATCACTGAAGAAAAAAATAATTCAATTGGGATTATAATGTTCACAGCCAAAGATGCAATTATTCTTGAAACCTTAAAAATCACTGACTCTGGATGCTTTTTATTAATATTGAAGTTTAGAAAATGAAAGTATGTATGAAATGGTCCATGGATAGGAGCTCCACGGTAACCACTTATTTTGCAAGATCAAATTGTCAAAGATGACTTTGAGTCATCATTGAACGGACAACCAAAGAGCAATAGTAAGTTTGCATTTTTTTTTTTCAGTTAGAGAGAGCTACTTGTAGTAAATTCCACTGGGAGGAAAGAGCTCATTACTGAAGCAAATACATTTTCCTCTAAATTCACATCTGCCCCTTTGCTCACTGCTATTTTCCATTTTCGCATAATGTGAGTGATAAAGTCTGGTAGCAACAAGACCACCCATTTAGCACCATTTTCTTGGAAACACATTATGTAGTAAATAATATATTTGTTCTATTTTGAATTATACTTCTCTCTGTTCGGCAACTGAAAAGAACATGCTACGTGTTTGATTTGATCTATCTTCACCTAAACGGGATACTGAAAACCAGACAAAAAGGGAAACTCTTCACTCCAGTACTGTGAGATTTGGGAAATCTATCCAAAATGCAGACCAATTGCCTCTTGAGCTGATAGTATCATAAGAAAACACTTCTTGAGGTATGGAGCTAAAAGGCAGCAAAGTGACCTCTGGACTCTGTGGGCTCCAAGAACAAACTGAGGAAGAGACCCATGTTTTGGTTCTCAGGAAGATAACCAAGAGCCATGGCCATAACAGGGCCATGAATTTTATAAGCCCTTTTCTCCCGACTGCACTATTACCTCCTAATCCTTGCAAAAACATTTTTACTCTTCCTGATCAATGGAGGCCGCCATGGGTCTCCTTTCTCCCTCTTGCTCTTCTCATCCTTCTTCCGATGCTCTTTGATGAAAGACCTATTTCCTTGTTTCCATGAAGTTGCTCCAAGCTTCTTCTTCCCATCGAATATCCAGCTACCCAATGTTTCTAGATACATTTTTATATTCACCTGTTATTATTCACTAACCCTACAGTAACCACCCACCCTACAGTTTTAACCTATGACATAGCTAACCACCTATCAGAGAAATTATACCCCAAAATCTTTAATTAAAAATGTTAAACAAAATACAAAATTCTCAAAATGAGCAATAATTGTTTTCTTCCATTCCCATAATGTCCCCAAAATATCTCCTCTGAATTACGCTTGAAGTTATTGCACTTACAGATATAGTCAGGCTTATAAGCACCTTCTTTTAATATGCAACAACCACAGCAAGTAGTTTAGCAGACAAGGTGTCATTTTCCTCCTCGTTGTGTATTAGTTTAGTCCAGATTGCTTTTCGACAAAAAAGTAGTTAATATTAGTCACACAGAAGAAATTGCATTTTTGATGGGAGTTGGATTGAGAATGAGGAGAAGGAGGAGAGATAAATAAATGACCCAAGTCTTTGAAGTCAGGGCTGGATGAGGATGCGCAGGTAAAGAGATAAGAATAGCATTTATTGATCACATCACATACTGTAGAAAAGTCAGGCACTGGTTTGGTGTTTTCAAAGCAACACTGTAATAACAGCAAGGTAACTGAGAGGAGCATCCTCATATCATGAATGAGGAAACCAAGGTTCAGAGAGGTTAATTCACTGGCACAAGGTCATAGAACTGTATATAAATTCAAACTAGGATTCAAACAAAGGACTTTCTAACCCATAGCACACATCATTTCCTGAATGCTAGGCTGCATATCAGACCAAAGTGATCAAAGTAGCACCAAGGACACTGAACACTTGAAAGATAAGGAAAGGGATACCAGAATATAGAGACTGGATACAGAAGGGAAATAAAAGGGTTCCAGAAACAAATGGTGTCCACTACTTTGCCATTTTCCAAGATGTGTCTTAAAGCAAGCATAAGAAACATGTCAATGTCAGAGTTCTTCAACTGACATCTATGAATATACTATCAGAAATCAATGAAATCTTTGAAACTTCTCATTGCTGATTTTCATTTCAATGGTAATACATTAAAAGTATTGTCTTAGATAGATTTTATTCTCATTTAGTATAAATTATTATTCAAAGACTTGTGCATTTTCTATTTATACAAAAGAACTGAAATAAACAAATCTTGTAAGCTACTAATAGTAGCTTTTAAAATGTCTCTGCCTTTTCTCTTTGAAGATTAATATAGTAGCAGCTATCATGATTTCCCTAAAAATATTAACTGTATTCTACAGACCCTCTTGGTTTTGTTGAAAAAATATGTATATATTAACTATAAGAAACAAATATTGCCTCCACACCCCATATAGAGGTTGATGTGGTTCTTCTCCAGCTAATTGGATACTGCTTTTGCTTTATTTCATTGCGCTAAAATGGATATAACGTAAAATTTACCATTGTAACTATTTTTAAAGTATACACTTTAGTGGCATTAAGTACATTCACACTGTTGTGCAACCATCACCACCATCTCCAGAACTTTTTTCATCTTCCCACACCAAAACCCTGTATCAATTAAACATTAACTCTCCATTTCCCTCTCTCCCCAGCCACTGAAAACCACCATTCTATTTTTTGTCTCCATTCAGGTAACATTTAACAAGTGCTTTAACAAGTTATAAAAACAAAACATCTTTTGAAGGGATAAATACACACGCAGTATGGCTTCCTCCAGAACTTGAAAATAAGGGAGATTTTAAAAATGCCTTCTGAGAAATAAAGTTAACATTAACACATAATAAATCTTCAGTCGTCATGTGGAAGAGTGACAATGACCTCCAGGTTATGGTCATTCATCTCCCCTCTTTCCACCCTGGTTCTCTGTTCCAGCCACACTGGCCTTCTCTCTGTCCTAAGTCAAACCTTGATCTTTTACATCTGTTACTAAAGGTATAATACTATCTGAATAGGAAGACATACATATTCTTTATATATATATATATAAAATATATATATACACACATATATATACACACACTTTAAGTTCTGGGTTACATGTGCAGAACATGCAGGTTTGTTACATAGGTACACACGTGCCATGGTGGTTTGCTGCACCCATCAACTCGTCACCTGCATTAGATATTTCTCCTAATGTTATCCCTCCCCTAGGCCCCCATCCCCCACAGGTTCCAGTGTGTGATGTTCCCCTCCCTGTGCCCATGTGTTCTCATTGTTCAACTCCCAGTTATGAGTAAGAACATGTGGTGTTTGGTTTCCTGATCTCGTGATAGTTTGCTGAGAATGATGGTTTCCAGCTTCATCCATGTCCCTACAAAGGACATGAACTCATCCTTTCCTATGGCTGCATAGTGTTCCATGATGTATATGTGCCACATTTTCTTAATCCAGTCTATCATTGATGGACATTTGGGTTGGTTCCAAGTCTTTGCTATTGTGAATAGTGCCACAATAAACATACATGTGCATGTGTCTTTATCATAGAATGATTTATAATCCTTTGGGTATATGCCCAGTAATGGGATTGCTGGGTCAAGTGGTATTTCTAGGTCTAGATCCTTGAGGAATCGCAACACTATCTTTCACAATGGTTGAACTAATTTATACTCCCACCAACAGTGTAAAAGGGTTCCTATTTTTCCACAACCTCTCCAGCATCTGCTATTTCCTGACTTTTTAATGATCTCCATTCTAACTGGCATGAGATGGTATCCCATTGTGGTTTTGATTTGCATTTCTCTAATGATCAGTAATGATAAGCATTTTTTCATAAGACATACATATTCTTTAATGGAAATACTTGGTATCACAAAAATTCATTCACTTAAAATCAATACATAATTTAGTGCAATATTAATTATAATCCCAATGGGAATTTTAAGTACATAATATATATTGAAGTACATATAAGTCTAAACACCCAGGAAAATTATTATAGAGAAGGTTATAGAATATATGGGAGTGCTTATCTTAGCTATTAACATACTATCAAACCAGGGTAGTTAAAATAATATAGTATTGGCATAGAGATGTGCAAATAAAGTGGTGGAGTGTAATAGAGATCACAGAAATGTACTTCAGTAAATATATTAAAATATAAGATGAGATAAAGTATTTTAATTCAGTAGGAAAAGAGATAAATGGTATTATCACATCTGTCTATACATTTTGAAGAAAATAAAATTGAATCCCTGGCTTGCACCACATTTAGAAGTAAATTCCAGACAAAAAAAAAAAAAGATTTAAATTTTAAAAACAAACAATAAAATCCACAGGAGAAAGTCTTCCTGATAGGAATTAATGCTATCAATCCTGTTGGCGAACTCAAAAACATTTTGCCAAACCTCACCATTGGTATAGCCATGGTCATGGGAAGATCCACAGTTCATGTTCATAAAATGCCAGTCGTCCGAATTAAATGGTTTGGTGAGCTATTTGCAGATGGTGCTCTCAGTTTAAAGCAGTCCTTCATTGCTTTTGTGTTTTAATAACTATTTCTCTGGAAGGCCTCTGCTTAGGGACATTTTAGTTACCCAGAGAGGAGATGTCTTGGAAATTTTCATGTAGGACAGGGCCCACCAATTCCTTATACTATTACAATATTATTACAAAACATCTGATGTCCTATTTCATACTTTCCCAAGATGTAAAGCAAAATTGTTATACTGGAGAACCTCATCTGTGCCCTTCCTCCAGAAGAGGGAAACTTGTCAACATTGACCCAGAGGGGTAGAATAGTTCCCATTCTTCACCTGCCCTTTGTTTAAACCAATAGGGTGTTAGTACACGTGGCATAAGCAAAGGCTTCAGAGTTGCTCGCATGGTTTACCATGAGCAGAAGTCTCCTCTATAACTGTTAACCCGTTAACTTGGGTCAGAAAATGAACCACAAGGAAAAATTCACCACAACCAACTCTCAGAATAAAAGTATAAAGTACAGCTTCTTCAGCTAACATGAACACAAAAAATGTCAGTACACCACTAAGATTTTGTGATGGTTTGTTACAAAGCTATACCTGTCTATAAAATACAGCTACGATGTTTAAATTAACATGCATAGACCCAAGGGATGGAAACAGTGAATAACACTGAGAGGTTCTTATCAGGGGGCTAGAAAAGCCCATATGAAATCTTTCCTTTTTTTCAGACTCAAAATTGAAAGAGACATGTAGCTATTTATCTATTCAACCATAATGTACCCCATGCCTATCACAAAACTACTGCTCACAGTGCTAACCAAGATAAACCTTTCCCAAATCTTTGAGACTTTAGCCCAGTAGAGAACTCAGAGTAAGCAGAGCACTTTGATCCCATGTGAGGAGTGCTAGTCTATAAGAAACATACGTTCTCAGTAATTAATGCAGAGAAGGTCATAAACGAAATGAAAGAGATGAAAACCATGACACGAGAAATACGTGACAAATGCACAAGCTTCAGTAACCGACTCGATCAACTGGAAGAAAGAGTATCAGCGATTGAGGATCAAATGAATGAAATGAAGCGAGAAGAGAAACCAAAAGAAAAAAGAAGAAAAAGAAATGAACAAAGCCTGCAAGAAGTATGGGATTATGTAAAAAGACCAAATCTACGTCTGATTGGGGTGCCTGAAAGTGAGGGGGAAAATGGAACCAAGTTGGAAAACACTCTTCAGGATATCATCCAGGAGAACTTCCCCAACCTAGTAGGGCAGGCCAACATTCAAATCCAGGAAATACAGAGAACTGACTTCAAACTATACTACAAGGCTACAGTAACCAAAACAGCATGGTACTGGTACCAAAACAGAGATATAGACCAATGGAACACAACAGAGTCCTCAGAAATAATACCACACATCTACAGCCATCTGATCTTTGACAAACCTGAGAAAAACAAGAAATGGGGAAAGGATTCCCTATTTAATAAATGGTGCTGGGAAAATTGGCTAGCCATAAGTAGAAAGCTGAAACTGGATCCTTTCCTTACTCCTTATACGAAAATTAATTCAAGATGGATTAGAGACTTAAATGTTAGACCTAATACCATAAAAATCCTAGAGGAAAATCTAGGTAGTACCATTCAGGACATAGGCATGGGCAAAGACTTCATGTCTAAAACACCAAAAGCAACGGCAGCAAAAGCTAAAATTGACAAATGGGATCTAATTAAACTAAAGAGCTTCTGCACAGCAAAAGAAACTACCATCAGAGTGAACAGGCAACCTACAGAATGGGAGAAAATTTTTGCAATCTACTCATCTGACAAAGGGCTAATATCCAGAACCTACAAAGAACTCAAACAAATTTACAAGAAAAAAACAAACAACCCCATCAAAAAGTGGGCAAAGGATATGAACAGACATTTCTCAAAAGAAGACATTCATACAGCCAACAGACATATGAAAAAATGCTCATCATCACTGGCCATCAGAGAAATGCAAATCAAAACCACAATGAGATACCATCTCACACCAGTTAGAATGGCGATCATTAAAAAGTCAGGAAACAACAGGTGCTGGAGAGGATGTGGAGAAATAGGAACACTTTTACACTGTTGGTGGGATTGTAAACTAGTTCAACCATTATGGAAAACAGTATGGCGCTTCCTCAAGGATCTAGAACTAGATGTACCATATGACCCAGCCATCCCATTACTGGGGATATACCCAAAGGATTATAAATTATGCTGCTATAAAGACACATGCACACGTATGTTTATTGCAGCACTATTCACAATAGCAAAGACTTGGAATCAACCCAAATGTCCATCAGTGACAGATTGGATTAAGAAAATGTGGCACATACACACCATGGAATACTATGCAGCCATAAAAAAGGATGAGTTTGCGTCCTTTGTAGGGACATGGATGCAGCTGGAAACCATCATTCTTAGCAAACTATCACAAGAACAGAAAACCAAACACCGCATGTTCTCACTCATAGGTGAGAACTGAACAATGAGATCACTTGGACTCAGGAAGGGGAACATCACACACCGGGGCCTATCATGGGGAGGGGGGAGGGGGGAGGGATTGCATTGGGAGTTATACCTGATGTAAATGACGAGTTGATGGGTGCAGTAGACCAACATGGCACAAGTATACATATGTAACAAACCTGCACGTTATGCACATGTACCCTACAACTTAAAGTATAATAATAATAAATTTTAAAAAAAAAGAAAAAAAAAGAAAAAAAAAAAGAAACATACGGTGCTACATGAGGATATTATATGAGAAGTTCACAGTACCACACCTAATGAAAACTTAGGGAGCCTCGTAAGTTTAATGAGGGGAAATCTAGGTTGAGATCTAAAAACAAAGAGCAGTTAAGAGGTTAAGGAAGGTATAGAAAAGCATATGTCATGACAAGGTGTCAGCTTTGCAAGACCCAGAAATAAGTGACCATACAGCACATTGGAAGATTTGAAATATTGTTATATCAGAAGAAAATAAATGGTGGAAACTACTACAAGAAAACATTGGGGAAAATCTCTAGGACATTGGTCTGGGCAAAAATTTCTTGAGTAATACCCCACAAGCACAGGCAATCAAAGCAAAAATGGACAAATGGGATCGTATCAAGTTAAAAAGCTTCTGGACAGCAAAAGAAGCAATCAACAAATTAAAGAGACAACCCACAGAATGAGAGAAAATATTTGCAAACTACCCATCTGACAAGGGATTAACAACCAGAATATAAAAGGACCTGAAAGCACTCCATAGGAAAAAAAATCTAATAATCCAATTAAATAATGGGCAAAAGGTTTGAATTGACATGTCTCAAAAAAAGACATGAATGGCCATCAGGCATATGAAAAGGTGTTCAGTATCATTGATCATCAGAGAAATACAGATCAAAACTACAATGAGATCTCATCTCACCCCAGTTAAAATGGCTTATATCCAAAAGACAGGCAATAACAAATGCTGCAGATGATGTGGAGAAAAGGGAACCCTCATACACTGTTGGTGAAAATGTAAATTAGTACAACCACTATGGAGAACAGTTAGGATGTTCCTCAGAAGAACGAAAAATTGAGCTACCATACAATCCAGGAATCCCACTGCTGGGTATACAACCAAAAGAAAGGAAACCAGTATATCAAAGAGATATCTGCATGTTTGTTGCAGCATTGTTTAGCTAAGATTGGGACGCAACCTAAGTGTCCATCAACAGATGAATGAAGAAAATGCAGTACATACACATAATGGAGTACTACTCAGTCATAAAAAAAATGAAATCTAATCGTTTGCAACAACATGGTTGGAACTGGAGGTCATTATGTTAAGTGAAATAAGACAGGCACAGAAAGACAAACATCACATGTTCTCATTCATTTGTGAGATCTAAAAATCAAAACAATTGAACTCATGGATATACAGGGTAGAGGGATGGTTACCAGAGGCTGGGAAGGGTAGTGGGGGATGAGGGGAAGGTAAGGATGGTTAATGGGTATAAAAAATGGAAAGAATGAATAAGACCTAGGATTTGATAGCACAACAGGGTGACTATAGTTCATAATAATTTAATTGTACATTTTACGATAACATAAAGAGTGTAATTGGATTGTTTGTAACACAAAGGATAAATGCTTGAGGGGATGGATACCCCATTTTTCCTGATGTGCTTATTTCACATTGTATGCCTGTATCAAAACATCTTATGTAGCTCATAAATATATACAACTACTATGTACACACAAAAATTAAAACTAAACAAATTTATTTAAAAAGTGAAAAAAAGGAAAACTAATGGTAGAATGGGAGAGAAGGACTAAGAAAGGAAAAAAGGAAACCATGTCTCAAATTTGATATTTCTTCTCCCTTTTCCTCAATAGTCTTCTGTGAATAGCAAAACATTATACATTTAATATATGAAGCACATTTTTCCCCTATGGCTATTCTTGTTTGTGTAATCCCAAAGAGGTTCTATTCAGACATCAGAGAAGGCTGACCTAGAGCAAGAGAGTGACAAATACACAGATATTATGCAGATAATGTAAGCAAATATTGGCTCAAAAATAATTTTCTTTAAAACATATATATGGGAAAGTTCCAAATATTTAATACCCTTTAATGTCTGATTCTTAAGGAGTTTACAATCTGCTGGTGAATAGAAGGGAATAACATATTCTTCAATACGGTTAAGATATGAAATTTTTAAAAATAAAACAAAATGTTGTCTGTGGACCTCAAGTTCCTTTTGCTTCAACCCCTCCCCATTCATGTGGAATCTTTTCTGAACCAGCTTCAACTAGCCAAGTTCAAACTGTCTGCTCTGCAATCCCTATAATAACCTGATCTCAGGAAAATACCGGGGATTCATTCATACTAAAGCATAATTTGCTGATAAGGTTTACAGGGCAATCACCCCAGGCATATGTGCATTGCAATGGGCTGGAAAAGCACTAAACTAAGAATATCATTTTAGACCTCAACAAAAGGCTGACTGATTGGGATCTGCCTTTCCTCATTGTATGTATGCCTTTTTGAGAGGCAGAAAGTAATTCATCCTTCCTTTTAGAGATGTACTGGTGAATCTCATTATTTGCGGTAGTTAAGAAGTCATTGTGAATACTTGAATACTGCATGACTGAATACTGAAGCAGTATACCTAGGGGAAATACAGGTTCCTGTGAGTCTCCGATCACAACATTTTTATCAACTGATCAATACATGACCTTATCTTATGTTTGTTTCTATTTAAAGACACCTTATTTAATATATATTGTTGATTTATTAACATTGAACTCCTTTTCAAAAGCACTATCACTCATGCCTGGCATAGGTATTTTCTCCAAAAGGCACATCAAAGCCTTAAAATGCTTAGGGACACTAGACAGTACCTCAACACTATGCTTGGGGGCCACTTTAAGCAGCAAAATCACCTACAAAAAGCAAAAAATGTGAAAAATGTGGCACTAAAGAGACCATGAAAAGTACACTTGTTTACAGTCTGAGAGTTGAAACAAGAAGCCAGAGTGACAAACAGGTGACATTGTTTGACTTCAACTGAGGGGGTGTGCATTGAGTGAGTAACATTTTTCACCACCTTAAGCATATCTGTGAATGATTGCAAAAGCACCTCCAGTATTGATTTGAGAGTTACAAAGAAACTTTACCAAGTAGGTACATTTATAAACATGGCATCTGCAAGTAATGAGGACCAACAGTCTAGGCACCACACATTGTTGCCTCTTTCTGCCTTATCTGCTATTCACACACTGGGGAAACACTCTCCAGGTGCCACATGCAGAGCCATTCCCCACTTCTAACAGCAGGTACTGGTGCTCCCTGCATTCCAGGTTCTGCTAGGCTATCCTGTGGGGATGAGAGCCATGTGAGCTTCTATTGGTTACTTCTGGAGATTGCTTGTATTTTGTGATTGTGTGTGTGTACACCTACACAAATAAGGCCTTATAAATACTTTTTACACATGTGTGTGCATTCTCAAGATGCTTAAATGACTGTAATGTATTATTCAGGGGAGTGATGCATCTTACTCTTCAGAAACTGTGCTGTTTTCTATCTCTTTTAGAGATGAATGACCTGTCCCCCTAGGAGAAGATGATACCCTGTTATTCAGTCAGTATATGCATCAGAAATGCTGTCAGATAGTGTGCTGGATTGTTCTATGGTCAATTTTGTATGTCAGGAATGAAGTTTTCCAGAATCTCTTTTCCTACATGGTTCATAGTGAGAGTTGGCCAAAGGCAAGACTATACAAGATTTGGGAGACAGAAGGGAAGCAGCATCCATTGCATTCTGAAGGTCATCGTTGGCTAGAGGTGGCGAGACACAGATGCAGAGCTGTCTGTGGGGCCAGCTGCTCCTCACTCTCCTTGCCTCCACATTCAGCTCTTCAGCCCCTGCTGACCAGCAGCAATCCCAGGCCCACTACAAGTTGCTGCCCTACAAACTTACAGAGGTAGTGGCCACAAAGAGCCAACAACTTCCCATGACAGCTCTACCAGCTCCTCTCTATGGTCTGACTCCAGCCACTGGAGCTGCTAAGCTCCAGAGTTTGCCCAGAAGCTCTCATTCACCAATGCCAGGGCTGATGAGTGACCTTCCCCTGACCCCTGAGCGCCCACCTCCTGTTGTCCAATGTTTGCTTCCCCAGTTCCTCCCCCATTGATAAGGTCTAATTCTTATAATAAATTTCCTCTTTCATACTACTCATAGTGGTTCTGCTTCTGTGACTCATACAGTTATTAGCTTTTGATTGTTTATTTCTCCTTTCAGTGCCAGGCCTATACAAAGTAGGTAACAGACATTCTTGTGGACAAACTAAGATACAGAGCTGGAACAAAGATCCATGCTGTTTGTAGAGTGGTGTTAGAAAACCACATGGCCACTAGTGAATCACCCTGAAACCAGCTCAGTGCCTCTGTGTTGTGATCTCTGCTTACCACACCTGGCACACAGCCATTTCTTACACTTGCACGGCTCCTTCCAACCTACAAGGTGCTTTTCAGTGCATATTCTAGGGACCAACACTACAGGAAGGACTTGGAATTGGTTTTCCCATTTTATGGATGAAGAAACTAAGAAAGGTTAAGGTGATGGGGCTAGGAAGTGGCAGTCAGGACTTAAACTGAAGCCTTCCAGAGGATTCTTTCCATTTCACTTAGGAGACTCAAACATTATGTAAAATATTTAAGTAGGCACCTGTTCCTAATGGTTAATACCTTTAGGTATTACCTTAGGTATAACGACAAAATTTCCCTAAGACAGCTTCTCCCTCAGTAATCTAATTTATGTCCTACCATTAGCCATCTCCATTAGAAAGAAAAATCGAGACACTTTCAGAAGGACAAGTGAAACAAAATTGGGCCTCAGAAAATTTTACAGGGCCAGAAGAGACCTATGCAGTCATCTAACATGGTAGATTCCTTTTAAAAATAAGGAGAGTAGAGCCTAAGACTCCCTTACTCCTCAAAGTGTGGCCCCCACATCAGCAGCGTCAGCATCACCTGGGAGTTTGTTAGAAGTGCAGAATTTCAGGCCCTATCCCAGGAATCTGTGTTTTAAACACGTTCTCCATGTGATTTTTTTTTCAGAATCACTACAGTTTGAGATTCACTGGGCTAAGTGACTTATCCAAGGTCTCATGATTAACTCATAACAAATCCAGCTCTTCTAATTTCCAAGTTCAATGCTTTTTCCATTATACCAAATGGCTAATAAATACCAACATTCCCACTCACTGTCCATTCACCATTTCCCTAAGTCAGGTTATAGCTAAAATCACTTATTTTGCATTACAACAAGAATATAGTAAATAAGGTCCCCATAATAATATTTTCTAGGAAACTTTTTGTCTAACAAAAATCCTTTAAATATTGGTTTTGAAGTAAACTGTAAGGAATCCTTCTCTGCCACACCAATCAGTGATTTATTCTCTCTTTCCTACTAACTTGTCAATGCATTTGTTTGGTGCTGAGAAGTAGTTATGCTTTGGTCCCTATCTCTGGAAGGCGAAATAAGATCATGATATGATATTGAAAAATCTTAAAGTTACTGAACTAAAACCCCAAGTTATTCTGCTGATCTGTTTCTTTAGGCAGTCTGCACTCTCAAATGCAAAACAGCTGGGCCTACTTGACTTAAATAACTAGGCCAGTCTTCTCCAAAGTTATCCCCCACAAGCCTAGGATAACACCTGCCTTGGAACTTCAGATGTTTCCATAAGGCTCTTTGGGCACCATTTTATTATTACAAATCATTTCAGATGAGTTACTCTGTTTAGGTTTTTATGTTACTCCAGAGAAGGCCCACCTGCTGGCATGTGGCAATGGGAGGAGGAGGATTGTGTCAGGTGCCCCTGGGTTGGCCTTTATTTGAAACCTGGTGATTGTCCTTATTGACAGTTGCTGTGAAGATACTTCTTGGAATGAGGCTTTGTCTGCCCAGAGCTGCTTTGAGTGTCAGAACAAAGGACGTGGGTAAAGAGTTATTTCCTATGGGGAGCCCTGCATGCTATGTGCCTCAGTGTTCCTTGGGGATGCTTCTCTGGAGAAAACACTTTACAAATGGAGGGCATCATGAGAATGCATAGAACAAGTGGCAACGTAATTGCCTGAATGAAAACTTAGAAACTTTGAGTATGAGCTCAGTACATCTTCTTCCATCATCTGCCATGGTCTATATGTTTGTGTCCTCCCAAAATTCATATGTTGAGACCTAATCCTCAATGGGGTGGCATTAAGAGGTGGGCCTCTGGAAGGTGATTAGGTCACCTGCCCTCATGAATGAGATTACTGCCCTTATAAAAGAGGCTCTGGGGAGCTGGTTTGTCCCTTATGTTATGTAACGGCACAGCAAGAAGACGCTCTCTTTGAAACAGAGGGTGAGCCCTCACCAGTCAATGAATCTGCTTGATCATGAACTTCTTAGCCTCCAGGACTGTGAGAACTAAACTTCTATTATCTATAAATTACCCAATCTATGGTATTTTATTATAGCAGCCTGAACAGACAAAAACATTCATTCCCTGGAATCTCAGGGAATCATTAAATTTTAACAATTTTCATCTATTACTCATGTCATTCTTCAGGATGCCAAAGGTAGGATTTCAGCATAAGCTGATTTGGCCTATTTTTTTTTTTTTTTTTTTGAGATTCCATAAAGTAAAACCATATCTGTTTCCTCTCCATAATTCTTTTTACGGAAGATTTTAAACTGTGATGGCTTCCCTCCCCCCCCCAAAATTAGTAGTAGAACAAATACTTCTCTCAAACAAAATCTTATGACCAAACAAATAAAAGAAACAGACAAAAATTATAACTCAATTCAGGAGGAGTAAGGTATGTAAAAATGTATCCCGAAATGACATCCAAGTAAATTCCTGTGTATAGTAGTTAAAACATTCCACTAAATAGCTTTCTGACCTTGAGTGAGTTACTTATCTTCACTGGGGACAATAATACACCAACATTTCCTTAAATATTTACTGTAATGGAATAATAATGGTATTTTTGAAATGTTCTAAAATATAGTATAGAAATTCTGGGTACATACTGACTTGTTATTATTACAGATGAGAGAGCCGTGATATTTTCATTTAGGTAACCTCAAAATTAAGCTTTGGTACAGCCACGTCCTTTGGAAGAATTAGACCATTCTATAGCACTGCAAACTACTATTTTTATTTATTTAATTGTTGCTGTCACCAAAATTGAATTTATTTCAAAACTCACATTATTGTACTTTCAGACAAGAGGACCATAGCTTTGTTTCTATCAATCCATAGCTAGTACTATTTAATAAAAACCTAAAAATATACTGAAGCCATTTTCATCTCCTCCTGTTTCAGGCTTATTGTGGTGGATCCAAAGAATAAATATGCCATTCCTTATAGAAGCAGAAAACACAATTGTAATCCTCCATGTCGTTCATGCAGCAAGCACATCCTATGTCTTTGGCAGGATCCTTAGGTTATGTGAACACCATTTGCTCATTTGCTGGGCACTACAAACATTGATTCACTGTGATTTTGAGTTAGAAGGAAGCCTAGTGATCATTTACTGTAATCCTCTAATTTTAGCATGGCAGGACGTGAGGCTTGGAAAAGCAATAAAACTTTCTGACAGCCACACAGACAGTGACAGAGCCACTAACTACCTGGAGAGTTACATTGAAATACAAGTTACTGTTCACTGGAGGCAAGTGGCAAAAAAAATTTTTGGACTAAACCCTTAGATAAGCTACCATTGGTACAATTCAATGGGCACTAAACAAAAAAAGATCATTTGTGAAAGTTCTCATTGGTGAGATTAAGCCTTCTGAAACACTTGCCTCCAGTGAACAGCAACTTGTATTTCAATGTAACACTCCACTTTTCTCCCTCTTCTTAGCAGTCAATTTTTAAATCTTTCAAGACAACTTTGGGGTAATTGTGAAGAGCAGATGTTCCAGGGTCAGAAAGTTATAAATTGAAATCCTGACTCTGCTCTTAACTCTGTGCTGGGATTATTCTTGGAGCTATTGATAAGGTTCCCTCTGCATTTCCTGGTACTTCTTGACCTTTCCCTGCTTAAATAGATAAATTTTAGTCAAAGGGAAGAGATGATATAGGAAAAGAGCAAAGAAAAGCGTTTGAATTTTAAAAGTTCAGGCTTTGGGACTGTAGAGTCCTAAGCAGCTTTGAGGGGCCTTACGGAATAGATAAAGCATGGTGGCTTAATAACGAGATTAAAAATACTTCTGGGATCTCAAAAACCTGATGCTGAGTGAAAACAGCCAGATACAAGAGTACATATTATGTGATTCCATTGATATGAAGTTACAAATCTAGCCAAAACTAATATATACTGATAAAAATAAGAAAAGTGGTTGGGGATGGGGATCAACTGGAAAGGAGCATGAAAAAATATTGGAGAGTGATGGAAATGTTCTATATTGTAATATGGGTATGAGTTACATGACTGTAAACACTGGTCAAAGCTTATTGAATTGCATACTTAAAATCTGTGCATTTTAATGTCTGTAAATTATATCTCAACAAGTAATGTTTAAAAAATAAAAGATTCCTTATCAATCCCTTGGGACACTGATAAGGAAAGAATCAGTAAGGAAGCAAATACAGTTTATAGATTGGGAAGGTGCTGTTCTCTGTTTATAGATTGGGAAGGTGCTGTTCTCTGGAAAGCAGAATGTCTCTAAGTCCTGTGCCTGCCCTTCCCTGAGGGACAATTGGAGAAAGAGGGAGGACAGAAACCAGAAGACAATTTGGGCAAGTCTGAGAGCAAAGGGGATCTTGCCCTACTTTCCCAGGCAAAAGCAGGTAAAGTGGCAAGACCCTAGAGTAAAAAATGTTTGCATGGGATGTCCAGGCAGATGCTACAAGAACAATAGAACATTTTCTTGGTAACCAAGAGCAGCTGAAATATGGCATTGAGAGCTAGCACCCCTGGAAAGACTACTAAGTGAAATGTGGCATCTTGCATGGACTAACAACTGAAAACCACACAGACAAAAGCATATCTCAGCAGATCCAGCAGGAATAGATGATTACATGGAGGCTCATGCTTCCTTCCTCAACAGTGCCTTTACTGCCATGTAGCACCCTCTTCCACTAAAATAAGACACATGCTTGGGAAAAGGGAGAACCTCCAAAGTAACTGAGATTACATTTTTCACCGCCCTATAGACTCTAAAGCTCATAATAGAAATAAAGCTGTCAATATAAAATAAAACTGTATTTCATAGACCTCTGTTGTTGGACTAGAATATGTCATCATGTCATCCCTACCAAGCCACGTGACCAAAGACAGGTAACAACCTCATTTAGAATATGGCAATAGTACTATTTACTTTGCAGAGCTGTTGTAAGGAGTTAAGATACAACATGCAAGTAGCTTATGCACAGCTATGTGTTAAGTTTCTAGTAATATTACTCCAGAAAAAATCCCCCAGCATTATTTAGCATCATTAGAGACTCTCTTTGCTAAATTGTTTTCTATACATAGACATATCAGATGCTGATAGTGGAGCAAGAGTAGAGTTTTCCTGCAAGAAGATAAAAATAAGAGATTAATTATAATTTATACATCCAATGTATATTTGTTGCACTTCAACCATAGACATGCAAACAACAGCACAGGAAAGCCATGGTAAGAATGGTGAAGCTAAATGGGATTTAAAATGACAGTTATGTGGATTGCCAAATATCAACTGCCACCACCACCCCCTCACCCAGATATTTTTTCACTCAAAGAGGCAGAAAACATCAGAAGAAAAACTGAGCACTACAACTCTACCCTAAGCGATGGTGGCTTTTGGTTTTAGCCAGTGGTTTGGTTTTGTTCTAGATTAAATTAGTCATAGAATCTAAAATCCATGAGAAAAATGGGCCCCTCTGAGGTTTGGCACAGTTCTACCACTCACCCAATTTCTAAATAGGGGGCCTCCAAGCAGCGGGGGCCTCCAAGCAGGGGGCCTCCAAGCGTAACAATGTCCTGAGCTGCCACCTGCCACACAGTCAGTTCATTAAGTTCCTTCTAGATTTTTCCAGACTAACAAGACATTCATAACTATGTAATGTAATGTCCACTCAACTGTCCATAAACTTAGAAATGTTACTGCAAGAGAAATGACCACCATTAATCAGTGAGTCCAGTGCTGTTTTCCAACCTTTACTATCATAGTAGACACTAGAAGATGTATAACCCAGACTCTACTTCAAGGAAGGACTTATCCCAGTTTCTGGAGGCCAGCAGACAGTCTTCAGCTGTCATTCCCTTCAGGAATTTCCTTGGCTACAGACAATCCCGTCGCCCAACGTCATGCACTTCCCAGGACTACACACAGACAATGATGGATTTATGCATCAGTATCAGGACCTGGCCACCTTGACCCAAATGGAAACAATCCTGAAGGGTCATTTTAGTTATAAAACTCCTGGTTAGGTAAGCCAAGGCTCTGGTTGGTTCTGCATGCCAGGTCAACTTTCTCCTTGCCCAATTCTGTTTCCTCCTTTTCCCTTCCCTTTCCGTCCCTTTTTTTCCACAGGTGTTGATCCCAAGAGCATCCCTTTAAAAATATCCTGCACCCTAAATTTCATGTTAGAATCTGCTTCCCAGAAAACTAAACCTTTGACAGCTATAAGATAAATATCTTGGGTTGGAGGCTGCCAGACATCAAGGAGATCCAATGTGCCTCAAATTATATTTTTTTTTAAAAAAAAAAAAAAGCTACCACAATAGTGATAGTCTTACCTCGAATTTTGCTTCATAGGGTTAAATTTAAATCCAAATAAACATAACCATCTGCAGATGTGTTGGGAGACAATTCCCCATGGGTCTGTCATATTTCTACACACTTTGCAAGTAGAGACACTGACAAGTAGAGACACTTTGCAAGTAGAGAGTCCCTTTTCCTGGACTATCTTTTCAAGGATGATTGTATAGTCAACAGCCTTGGAAAATGAAGATAGTGTCTCTCTGGAGAAAGAAGTAGGTTTCCTAAGTAGTATAATGAAGAGACTGTCTCTCTCTGGGGCAAAGGTGAAGCAAGTTTGCTTGCAGTCCATCATAAAAAATAGGAGTTTCCCAACTTGATGTTTTTCAGCTGTGATACAAGCCTACTGTATGTTCAGGATTTACCTAGGCTGTTTCATGTTCCCCCAGTAAGACTTCTGGGGCAAGAGGAACCAAGACAAACATGAAGCCCATGCTGTTTGCTACACTATGAATAATAAAGAAAAAACCATTAGAAGCCCAAATATCACTTTTATTAATGATAGAGATCAGCATGAAGCAGCCCAAAGGGTTTGCTAAATGAACCCGAGAAGTAGAGAGATTTTTCCACTCACTGTAGGCGTGATCAGGAAATTAATACCCTGTGGGAAAGAGAATTCCCACTCCCTGCACAAAACAAGCCCCCAAGAGACAAACTGGGAGGGAGCTGGGCCATGGGCAGGCCCCAGTCCTCCAGTTTACCATTAAAATAAACATAGTCAATCAAAGGGGGAATGAAATACCTGGGTATAATTTTTTTTTTTTTTTTTTTTTAGCAGAGTCTCACTCTGTTACCCAGGCTGGAGTGCAGTGGTGCAATCTTGGTTCACTGCAACGTCCACCTCCCAGGTTCAAGTGATTCTCCCGCCTCAGCCTCCCGAGTAGCTGGGATTACAAGCTCACACCACCACTCCTGGCTAATTTTTGTATTTTTAGTAGAGATGGGGTTTCACCATGTTGGCCAAGCTGGTCTCAAACTCCTGGCCTCAAGCAATCCGCTCACCTTGACTTCCCAAAGTGTTGGGATTACAGGAGTGAGCCACCGCACCTGGCCACCTGACTATAATTCTAATGGGGCTCTAGTCACTAAGAGGAAGCATGAGAAATCAAAGAAAACCTCTCTTCTAGCTACTTGTCAAGAGCTGTTCAGGGCCTAAGATTTCACCTTGCTTGCAAACTGACAAGTCAGCAAGCCACAGTTTCACTGATGCTGGCAGGAGACACAAGACCCCTCAGTCAGAGATAAAGGACTTTGTTACTCATAGCACAGATTCTCCAACTCTGGCTGCAGATTAGAATCATTTAGATAGATTTCGGAAAATACTATTGTCTGGGGTCCAGTCCCATAGGCTCTGATTTAATTAGTCTGAGGTAGAACTGGGCATTAGAATTTTTTAAAGGCTCCCTTGGTGATCCTATTTTAAAGCCGAGATATGAGATACTTCAGATTATATCCACACACCCAAAGGCTCAGAATCCCTTCCTACCTCACAGCAGATAGCCCTCATGTAGCAACTTCAGACTGGGAGAAAGCCACATGCCTTTATTTTAACTCGATGATCCATGACCTGCTCAATGTTACACCTCTGACTAGAAATCATGTGGTTTTACATTAGCATATGTGTTTCATAGATTAGAAAGCATTTTCTCTTATGTTACAGAGGAGAGAGCTGAGGCTAGTAGAACTTAAGTGACTTGCCTTAGGTAGCCCAGTGAGTTGGTTACGATGACTTAAACCTAGTCACTTTACTAGTGGAATGAGTTTCGGTGCTAATTAGTGTGGCCAAAGCTAGAGGAGACTATAGGACTTACGACTTCCTATGAACTAGTCAGTAAAACACCCTAAATTTCCCTTTTAGCCTCCCTCACATTTGTTTATTGTCTATTTTCCTGGTGACCTATAAGTTTTGGGAGGAGAGGAAGGCCACATCTGTCTTGTTTACTGGTATATCCCCAGCACATAGCACAGTTGCAGACACATGAGGATTCTCAAATACATCTGGTCCTTTGCTCATTTATTGCCCTTCCTAGAATGATACAACTTTCAGTGCGGATTGAATAGCACCTTTCCTATCTATAAAACAAAAGCCTTGCTCTTATTTATGAGAAAATAGCTCCAGGTTGAAACCTGCTACATTATAAAAGATGGGGTGAATCTTTGCTACTTGAACAATTTCTACTTGGAGTAAAGTTAAAGACTAATGCTTGTTGAGTTCAGATAAAGAACAAGGGCAGAAAGTAAATAAGTAGCTACTGTGTCACTGTTGGAGGGGATACAAACAATAACATCAACGAATGATAGCTGAGCTGTGTCTCTACTGACATTTCAATATTATGCAATTAGGTCCTTCTCATGGGAAAAATTTGATTGGTGTCTAAAATTTGAAGATACACTGTGCCACTGAGTGGGAGATCAGTGTGTTCCCAGTAGTAGATGACATTGAATTCAACCAAACATCCAAACGAGCCTTATTTCCAAGTTCCTGTTCTGTGCACTTTAAGAGATGGAAAGCCACATCCAGATAGACACTGCACATTTTTTGCCACCTGCTTCACTGAGAGTGGGTATTTCACAGCATTATTGTATATAAAGGGCAGAATGAATAGTTCTGGGTAAGATTAGTACTAAGAGGCTTTTTCATAACATTCATATTTTAATTGAATCTCCTAAGTCTGTAGAAAGGAAATCTAAGCCAGCATGCAGTGCAGGTACAAATCCTTAACTCTGGTCCTTTTTTAGTCCCAAGCTGCCAATGTAGCTACGTAGTTTGGACAGCGGGAAAGAAAGCCCAGCACTCATACTTTGTTAGCCCTCAAGAAGTACCCCGGAATTTTCAGAACCAAATAGACTCGCATCAGATACACATCTTTGCCACAAATTGAGGAAAATACTGGTATTTTTGTGTGTTTGTTTTGCCAGTAAGTTAATCAAAATACAAATAGAATATATCCCATTTATAGTGTGTACAAGATGAAATATTGTTAAGATCTTAATTTACCCTAAATAAATCTATAAATTCAATGTAACAATTATCAAAACTTCAGCAATCTTTTTGTAGAAATTAATAAGCTAATTCTAAAGTTTATAAGGAAATGCAGAGGATGTAGAATATGCAAACAATTTTGAAAAAGAACAAAGTTGGAGGACTCCCATTATCTAATTTTAAGACTTACTATAAAGCTACAATAACCGAAACAATGCAATAGTTACATAAGGATAGACACACGGATCCACCCAACAAAGTAGAGAATCTAGAAAATGATCCATACCTATATGTCAATTGATGATCAACAAAAGGTGCCAAGGCAATTCAAGAAGGAAAAGTAAGCCTTATCAACAAATGCTGCTAGAATAACTGGATATCCCATGTAAAAACAGAAACGTTCGTCCATACCTCACATCATACACCAAAATTTATTACTGACCTAGATAGATTATAGACCTAAATGTAAAAGCTAAAACTATAAGACATCTAGAGGAAAATATTTGCCAGCCCAGGGTAAGCAAAGATTTTTTAATGGGATACAAAAAGCAAAAACTATAATAATAAAAAATTGATGAATTGAATGTCATCAAAATTTAAATGTGTTGGTCTCTAAAATACACCATTAGAAAAATTAAAAAGCAAAGGCAAGAAATACGAAAGAAAATATTTGTGATACACATGTCTTACTAAGGGCCTATACCCAGCATGTGAACATCAACTAAAAGGATCTTTTGTGGAAAATTGGGAAAATTTGGATAGAAACTATATATTATATTATATCAGTGTTTCTCAACTATTTTTTCATTATTACCTCCCAAGCAATATTTTAGACATTGTTTTTCTAACTGCATCCCAAAAGAAGTTTTAATATCACAGTTATACTGTATATCTTCTTGTGCACTATATGGATAGCTGTGTTTTTCATATGAAAACAGTAAGTTTTTTGTCACACACAGCCCTGAGAAAAAATTTTCACCTATTGAGAATGCATAGATTATATTAAATTTTGTTAATTTTGCTAAAAGTAATCATGGTATTATGGCCATATAAGAAAATATCATTATTTTAAGAGCTGTATAACAAAGTAAATACAAAATAAGTGTGAAATGTCATAATAGCTTAAATTTACCCTAAAATACTTTGGAATTAAAAAACAGATGAAACTAACATGGCAAAATGCCAATCAAATCAAATGATTGGTATATGATGGTTCTTTAATACTATTTTTTCTACTTTGCTGTACATTTAAGATTTTTCATACTAAAAAGTAAAATGTGACAAAAGATGTTAACAGAGGTATCTTTATGATGGGGAATGAAGTGGTTTTAAAAATTATGCTTTGTATTTTTCTGTATGATTTAAATTGTTGATATGAAATTGTTGATATATATATAAATGATAAGATTGTTTTAAAAAATAACAAACTTTAAGCAAACTAGAAATAGAAAGAAATTTCTTTATCCTGATAATAGACTTCTATAAAAAATAAATCTACATCAGACATCACTCTTAAAGGCAAAATACTGAAAGTGTTTCCTTTACTATTAAGAACAATACAAGAGGGTTTGCAGTTACCACTT
The DNA here is from genome assembly GCF_003255815.1 of Theropithecus gelada. Taxonomy (NCBI): domain Eukaryota; kingdom Metazoa; phylum Chordata; class Mammalia; order Primates; family Cercopithecidae; genus Theropithecus; species Theropithecus gelada. The sequence continues at coordinate 37,983,209 of NC_037689.1, forward strand.
TTTCAACACTCTACTGGAAGTTCATAGCAAATGCAGGAAGACAAGGCAAAAAAAATTTTAAATCTAAGGATTGGAAAAAACTATTATTATTCACAAGGTAATCTAAGATAATTTACAGATTGATAATAAGAATTAACGGTCATTCTATTGAACATCCACTTTAGAAAACTCTTCAGCCTTATCTACTAAAAGTAAACTTGCACATAATGTACCACTACCAATTTATTCTATTTCTAGAAACATATCCTTAAAAACTCTTGTACATTCTAAGAGACATTTATGATCATATAAAGAGACATTTATGATCATATAAATAGAATTGTGTTTGCATTAGTAATAAATAAAGAAATCAATATAAATATCCATCAGTGGTAGACTGCATACATAAATTATAGTATATACATACATACAGTTGAATGCTATTCAACAGAGACATGAATGCTCGATATCCTGTCTGCAGACTCTACCCCTGATCCTAGACTAAGTCTTATGAATGCTTGTGACAAGTCACAGGAAGGATCAAGCTAGAAGGAGAAACTAATCAACAAAATTCAAAACCTTGGAGCAACTCAGCATATTCTGTACCTCACAGAAAAAGAATTATATATTTTTATTTCCCCAGGCCATCAGGGTCTCACTTCTCTAAAGTTTGAATGTGTCACTACAAAATCACTCCAAAAGAAGCAATTTCGCATTCAATTTTGTATCAAATACACAAAACGTAGAGTTAGATTAAATCTCTTCTTAGTTCCCTGAGTCTTTTGATCAAAATAGAAGTTCTTTTCTTCTTTCATTGTGATAGATAATAACAAATGTCTTATACTAGAATTGCAGTCAATTGTTCAATAATAATTTTGCTTTCCATTCAGCCTAAATAAAAGCTCACTGTTTCAACCTCTATGAACGCTGGTTCAAATGAGGGTCACAAGCATTCTTAAAAACTACAATTTGTTATCATCTATTTAGCATTGGCATTATTATTCAACAGCATATTTCTCCCTATTTAAAGCATTGTGAATATTCTCAATTTATCCTAGTGTATTTCCCCCCATGAAAGCTGAAGTCAAAACCCAGGACATCATCAAAACATTCCACTTTGGAGACACTTTTTTTCAGTCTTACAGAAAAGAGCTTCTCTTTTATTCTCTCACACACAATCTCCAACATGGCTTTCTTGAGTTGAAGGCAAATCACAGGACAGCAGCAGTGACATCACGATGACCCTATAAGCCAGCGTGTGTTACTTTGGGCTGCCATAAGAAAATACCACCATCTTGGTGGCTTAAAGGACAGACATTTATTTTCTCACAGTTCTAGAGGCTAGGGAGTCCAAGGTCAAGGTGCTAGCCAATTAGGTTTCTGGTGAGGTGAGGGCTCTCTTCTTGGCTTGTAGACTACCACTTTCTCATTGTATCATCTCATGTTCACAATGAGAGAGGGAGAGGGAAAGAGGGAGCACATAGGCACTCTGGAGTCTCCTCTTATAGGGAGACTAATCTTATAGAATTAGGGCTTCACCCTTATGACCTCATTTAACCTTAATTACTTCCTTACTCCAAATACAGACACAATGGGGGTTAGGGCTTCAACATATCAATTTAGTGGGGGACACAATTTATTCCATAGTACAATGTGTCTCAAAGTATCTGTGCTGAAAGGCCAGGTTAGCTTTGTTTGTTTGTTTTGCTTTAAGTTTCCATCTGTTGTGCACCAATACTTTTATACAAATCCAACGGGAATGAATCCACAGAACAATGAAATGAAGAAAAACCTAAAACCATCAAAAATATAAGACGTGCTTTCTTCTTCGCCTCACTTTTGTCTTGGTGTCATTGAATGAGGGTGATTAATCTTCATTTGAGCATGCAAGTCTGACTCTTAAAGTTTGCATAGCATGCTTTTCTCTAGGGGAATGTTAATAAACTGTTTCACTAACAGAAAAAATTTTCAAATGCGGGAAAATAGATGAGTGTTTGCTCTCCGCGAAAATTCTTTTCATACTGAATAATGTAGCTGTCAGTCCACAAGTTTATTTCTCAAAAACTTACTGCCAAACAAACTGCTACTTCCTGGTCCCTACCTACAATGAAAGTTGTTTATTCATTAATCAGTTATGTGCCTTGTTTACATGTGCTTTCTGCTGAAGGCAAAATGCCCCATGTGTTACCTTTAAACGAACTAAAGCCAAATTTCCTTTACTATCTTCTAGGATTTTGACTATTCTGGCTATTTTATCTGATCTTCTCTTTTAAATGTGGGAAATCATCATAAAATGGACTAGCTTTTCCCTTGCACTGATCTTTATTTCACGTTTTTTTTTTGTTTGTTTTTTGAGATGGAGTCTCACTCTGTTGCTCAGGCTGGAGTGCAGTGGTGCAATCTCGGCTCACTGCAGCCTCTGCCTCCCAGGTTCAAGCGATTCTTTTGCCTCAGTCTCCCAGGTAGTTGAGAGACTACAGGTGTGTGCCGCCATGCCTGGCTAATTTTTTGTTGTTGTTGTTGTTTTTGAGGTTTTTTTTGTATTTTTAGTAGAGACAGGGTTTCACTATGTTGGCTAGGCTGGTCTCGAACTCCTGACCTCAAGTGATCCACTGGCCTCGGCCTCCCAAAGTGCTGGGATTACACATGTGAGCCACCATGCCCAGCCTGATCTTTATTTTGGTTAGTCAAAATTGGATTGGTTTTTGAAACTGAGATCATGATTAATGGAGGTAGAATGAATTAGCCCATACTTGCATCACTATAAATGAATACCTGAGGTTGGGTAATTTATATATAGTAAAAAAGAGGTTTAATTGGCTCATAGTTTTGCATCTGCTCAGCTTCTGGTGAGGGCCTCAAGAATCTTACAATCATGGCAGAAGGCCATGGGGAGCCAGCAGGTCATGTGGCGAGGACAGGAGCAACAGAGTGAGGCAGGGGAGGTCCCAGACTTTTAAACAACCAGATCTCATATAAATTAATTGAGCGAGAACTCACTTATCACCAAGGGGATGGTGCTAAGCCATTCATGAGGGATCCACCCCCAAGATTCAATACCTCCCACCAGGCCCCACCTCCAACATTGGAAGTCACATTTCAGTATGAGATTTGGAGAGGACACAAATCCAAACCACATCATGGAACATTTGCATTGTGCTGCCAAACAGGAAATTCTCAAGTGGTGTGCAATGAATGAATGTGGGACAGCATACCCCAGATATTCTCATTGATCATAAAACCGCTGTGCTATCCCAACAAATGACTCTTGATTAAAGACAATGCGTTTATTGCCTTGAGAAGTCCAAACCTTGTTGGCCTGAAAGCCTCTTGAAAGGCAAGCACCATGTTTAATTTTGAGTGTGCCCTGAGGCCATAGTACGAAAGAATTTATTACAATGACTAAAGATACAATTTTTAGATAATATTTTTCATTTCTAATTTTTAAAAAGTAATAAATCAAAGGAAACTGATTGTAAATAACCTGAACACCATAATTTTAGATATATATGTAAAGTGTGAAGGAAGAAAAGAGCTAAATCCACACATAACATCTTATCTTTGTAAGACATGGGAAATCCATAGAAAATATTATCTTGGTTTGGGTTGTCCCCTGAAAGCAGATCCTTAATCAAGAATTCAGGAGTTTATTTGGGAGATGATCTCAGGAAAATGCCAGTAGTGGAGCATATACACGAGAAAGAGAAAGGAAGGAAGTCAGTGAAGTGTGTTATCAAGCCAATATCACTGTGGGCAACTGGAACTAAATCCACTGAATGCTGGAAGACACTGAAGACTATGCCTCATAGTTGCCCCAACTAAGGGGTGAGGAAGTCTGTAGTTGGTTGAGGGTTGCTTCTAAGAACATTAAGTCTCTGGCACATCCATGACTCGACCAAGGATGAACTGAAGCATGAATGTCAAGGGTATACGGAAGGAGTAGCAACAATATTCCCTCCTAAATGAAAGTGATGGAAAGTACAGGACAAAAAACAATTTCATGCTCTTCTAAAACACCATTTGGAGTCTAGAAACTAATTCCCATAGGAAAATAATTTAGAATAACTAAAGCCAGAGAGAAAAGGAGAGAGAAAAAAAAGAGATAGAGACAGAGAGACAGGAAGAGAGGAGAGAGGGAGAGGAAGAGAGAGAGAAAAAGAGAGAAAGAGAGAGAGAGAGAGAGAGAGAGAAACAAAACCCAAAAGAAGTAACCGAAGGTTTCCATTAAAGCAATATATTGAGTCATTAAGTATTCATAGCCTCTCACATCTCTTTGTAATGACCATAGGGTTTCCTAACTAAAAAATACAACTTATTTAATATAATCCCCCAAATTTCAAGTCACCATGCTGAAAAATCCAAGGATGGGTTAGATATATTATCTTTCCTACTTGAAGTATTGGTTTTTGCCTTCTCAAAATTTTGTTCATTTTTAAGAGGGTTTTCTTTAGAGTTAGTTTGGTGACTCAGATATGCGAATTTTAACTCTTGATCTCATCTGTAAGCTTCAGGTTTGGGGGGCAGATGTTGGAGAGAAACTAGAGTCATCCAGAAGACAATAAGGTCGATGATAATGTAGCTGCAAAACATGTAGTGGGAAAATGAATGACAGAAGATCTTTGGCTTGGAGAAGAAGGGGGAGTGGAAAAGCTGCTTCCAATCATGCCAAAATCTGAAATGGAGGTAAAATTGGTTATCCTCTTTTGTTCTCCTGCATCCATCAAAATAGTTTTTATGTGTGGTGGGGAGTGGGAGAGAGCAAATGAGGAGAGAGACAGGGAGAGAGAAGGGGTTAGGAAACCAAGAACTGAAATTAAAGATTAGTGGTTTCTACTGACTCAAGGCAGAAGCTGGTAATGAAGGCCAGAGGCATGAGCCAAGACTCTGGGGAAACAGCAGACATTATGTTGTCAGAATTGCCAAGAACAAACAGAAAGTCCAAAAGACCAGCGGCAGAATTTAAGACAAGATTACAAAACTGAGAGTTCAGATGATGGCAACTGGATCAAAATGAAAGTAAGCTGGGAATAAGTGAAGAGGGGGGTTAGGGGGTGTCATGTTAACAGTCCTGAAGCTGGGAGGGACCAGAGCTTAAAACTAGCACCAAATGTTGGAAGGAGCAGGAAAGCACAGCCACCAGAAGGTCCACCATTCCCCAGATGTCCCCTACACTCTGCCTTTGCATACAGAGTAAATCTTAACTCTCTTTGCAAGCTCTCTTCACATGCTGCCTCCTTCATGGAATTGGTTTCCTGCTCTGTGCCCCTATGATAATTTTTGGGACATTTTGCCTTACTTCTCTTATAAACAGGCATACACACACACACACACACACACACACACACACACACACAGAATGAAGACCGTCTTGCTCATTTTTTCATGTCCCCTATCTCCAGTGCAATGACTGCTCATGGTAGTTCATTACCATATTCTCTGAACTACAAAAACACTTCCTCTCTACCTCCCTAGGGGTATGTCCACAATAAGAAACCAATAAAAATAATAATAATAGTAGCTATTACTTATTGAGCACTTGCTATAAACCAGAAACTGACACTGACACTAGCCTCTTTACCTCTCTTTTCCATCTGGAAAAGAGGAATAATGACATCTAGCTCATGGAGATGTTGTCATGGTTACATAAAGTGATGCAAGTGAGAGTCTTAGCACTGGGGCTGACAAATATTAAGCATTTGATAAATATTTTACCACAGTATCTGTTTTAATTAGAAGAAGCAAAATTCATGAGATCAATAGATGAGAAGGAGTGTTATTGCCTAAAGGAGAAATGAACTGCTAGGGAGTTGCCGAAGACCAATATGCTTTGTCTTACTTTTTTGCCTACTATTTTGTCTATTCTTTCTATTAGAGAAAAAGAGTGTGCGTTCTGTGGGCACTACCTTTTGTTTAATCTTCATGTGTTTTGGGATTTTCCAGTTATCCTTCTGTTATTAATTTCTACTTTAATTCCATATTTACGTGAAAACAGACATTGAATGATTTCTATTCTTTTCAATTTGTTAAGGTGTGTTTTATGGACAAGAATGTGGTCTATCTTGGTGATTGCTTTGTGTGAACTTGAGAAGAATGTATATTCCACTGTTGCTGGATGCAGTAGTTTATAGATATCAATTATATCCAATTGATTGATGGTGGTGTTGAGTTCAACTATGTCCTTACTGACTTTCTGCCTGTTGAACCTGTCCATTTCTGATAAAGGGGTGTTGAAGTCTCCGACTGTAATAGTGGACTCATCTATTTCTCCTTGCAGTTCTGTTTTTCCTCACATATTTTGATGCTATGTGGCTAGGTGCATACATGGTAACAATCGTTACATCTTCTTGGATAATTGACCCCTTTATCATTATGTAATGTCCCTCTTTATTGCTGATAACTTCCCTTGCTTTGAAGTCTCTTCTGTCTGAAATTAATATAGCTACTTCTGCTTTCTTTTCCTTAGTATTAGCATATACATATTTCTCCATTCCTTTACTTTAAATTTATATGTATCTTTATATTTAAAGTGAGTTTTTTAATAGTTTCAACTTTTATTTTGGATTCATGGGGTATATATGCAGATTTGTTACATGGGTATATTGCATGGTGCTGAGGTTTGGAGTATAGTTCCTGTCACCCAGGTAGTGAACGTAGTACCCAACAGGTAATTTTTCAACCCACATATCCATCCTTCCCTCTCCTCCTAGTAGTCCATAGTGTCTATTGCCCCCATCTTTATGTCCATGTGTACTCAATGTTTAGCTCCCACTTATAAGTGACAACGTGCAGTATTTGGTTTTCTGTGCCTGTGTTAATTTGCTTAGGATTATGGCCTCCAGCTGCATCCATGTTGTTGCAAAGGACATGATTTCATTCTTTTTTATTGTTGCATAGTATTCCATGGTGTATATGTACCATATTTTCTTATCCAGCCCACCATTGATGGGAACCTAGGTTGATCTCACATCTTTGCTATTGTGAATAGTGCTGCAATGAACATACAAGTGCATGTACCTTCTTGGCAGAAAAATTTCCTTTCCTTTGGGTATATACCCAGTAATGGGATTGCTGGGTTGAATGGCAGCTGTTTTAAGTTCTTTGAGAAATCTCCAAACTGCTTTCCACACTGGCTAAACCAATTTACATTCCTACCAGCAGTGTGTAAGCTTTCCCTTTTTCCCACAGCCTCACCACCATGTTATTTTTTGACTTTTTAATGATATTACTTTTACTGGCAATTGCCATTACTTTTAATGGCAAAAACTGCAATTACTTTTGCACCAACCTAATAGCTATTCTGGCTGGTGGAGATGGCATTTCATGGTGGTTTTGATTTGTATTTCTCTGGTGATTAGTGAAGATGAACATTTTTTCATACTTTTTTGGCTGCTTACATGTCTTCTTTTGAGAAGTGTCTCTATTCATGTTCTTTGCTCATTTTTAATGGAGTTGTTTTTAGCTTGTTGATTTGTTTAAGTTCTTTACAGATTCTGGATATTAGACCTTTCTCAGATGCATAGTTTGTGAATATTTTCTCCCATTCTGTAGGTGTTCTGTTTTTTGATCATCTCTTTTGCTATGCGGAAGCTCTTTCATTTAATTAGGTCCCTATTGTCAATTTTTATTTTTGTTACAATTCTTGTTTTTTTTTGTAAGAATTTTTGACTTTGTCATCAGGTAAGGCCCATGTCGAGAAGGATCTTTCCTGGGTTTTTTTCTAGGATTTTTATTGTCTGAGGTCTTGCATTCAAATCTTTAATCCATCTTTTTTTGTATGTGGTGAAAGGTAGGGGTCTAGTTTCATTCTTCTGCATATGGATAGCCAGTTATCCCAGCACCATTTATTACATAGGGAGTCCTTTCCCCATGGTTTGTTTTTGTTAGCTTCACCAAAGATCAGATGGTTGGCCAGGCGCGTTGGCTCAGGCCTGTAATTCCAGCACTTTGGGAGGTCGAGGTGGGTAGATCACCCGAGGTCGTGAGTTCGAGACCAGTCTGGCCAACATGGAGAACCCTGTCTCTACTAAAAATACAAAAATTAGCTGGGCGTGGTGGTGGGCGCCTGTAATCCCAGCTACTTGGGAGGCTGAGGCAGGAGAATCACTTGAACCCGGGAGGCAGAGGTTGTGATGAGCCAAGATTGGCCATTGCACTCCAGCCTGGGCAGCAAAAGCAAAACTCCGTCTCAAAAAAAAAAAAAAAAAAAATCAGACAGCTGTAGATGTGCTGCTTTATTTCTGGGTTCTCTACTCTATTTCATTGGTCTTTGTGTCTATTTTTGTACCTGTCTCATGCTGTTTTGGTTACTACAGCCTTATAGTATAGTTTGAAGTCAGGTAGTGTGATGCCTCTGGCTTTGTTCTTTTTGCCTAGGAATTCTTTGGCTATTTGGGCTCTTTTTTGTTCCATATGAATTTTAGAGTAGTTTTTTCTATTTCTGTGAAAAATGATGTTGATACCTTGATACAAATAGTGATTGAATCTGTAGATTGCTTTGGGCAGTATGGCCATTTTAATGATATTGATTCTTCCAATCTATGAACATGTAATATTTTCCCATTATTTCTGTCATGACTGATTTCCTTCAGCAGTATTTTGTAGTTCTCCTTGGTCACTTGCATTCCTAGGTATTTCATTTTTTTGTGGTTATTGTAAATGGAATTGCTTTCTTGATTTGGCTCTCAGCACGAACATTACTGGTGTACAGAAATGGTACTGATTTTTGTACATTAATTTGATATCCTGAAACTTTACTGAAATAATTTTTCAGTTCTAGGAGCCTTCTGGCATAGTCTTTAGGGTTTTCTAGGTATAGAGTCATATCATCAATGAAGAGAGATAGTTGGATTTATTTTCCTATTTCAATGCCTTTAATTTCTTTCTCTTGACTGATTGCTCTGACTAGGACTTTCAGTTCTGTGTTAAATAGGAATGGTGAGAGAGGGCATCCTTGTCTTGTGCCAGTTCTCAAGAAGAATGGTTCCAGCTACGCTTTTACACCGTTAGTGGGAGTGTAAATTAGTTCAACCATTGTGGAAGACAGTGTGGCGATTCCTCAAGGATCTAGAACTAGAAATACCATTTGACCCAGCCATCCCATTACTGGGTATATACCCAAAGGATTATAAATCATGCTACTATAAAGATCCATGCACACATATGTTTATTGTGGCACTATTCACAATAGTAAAGACTTGGAACCAACCCAAATGTCCATCAATAATAGACTGGATAAAGAAAATGTGGCACATATACACCATGGAATACTATGCAGCCATAAAAAAAGAATGAGTTCATGTCCTTTGCAGGGACATGGATGAAGCTGGAAACCATCATTCTCAGCAAAATATCACAAGGACAGAAAACCAAACACCGCATGTTCTCACTCATAAGTGGGAGCTGAACAATGAGAACACATGGACACAAGGAGGGGAACATCACACACCAGGGCCTGTTGGAGGGTTGGGAGCTGGGGGAGGAATAGTGTTAGGAGAAATACCTAATGTAAATGATGAGTTGATGGGTGCAGCAAACCACCATGGCACACGTATACCTATGTAACAAACCTGCACATTGTGCACATGTACCCTAGAACTTAAAGTATAATAAATTTTTAAAAAAAAAGAAGAAGAAGGATTCCAGCTTTGCCCATCCAGTATGATGTTGACTGTGGATTTGTCATAGATGGCTGTTATTATTTTGAGGGATATTCAGTATGATGTTGACTGTGGATTTGTCATAGATGGCTGTTATTATTTTGAGGGATGTTCCTTTGATTCCTAGTCTGTTGATGTTTTTTATCACAAAGGGAGTTCAGATTTTATCAAAAGATTTTTCTGTGTCTATTGAGATGATCATATGGTTTTGGCTTTAGTTCTATTTATGTGGTGAATCACATTCATTGATTTGCATATGTTGAACCAGCTGTGCACCCCAGGAATAAAGCCTACTTGGTCATGGTGTATCAACTTTTTTATGTGCTGCTGGATTCAGATTGTTAGTATTTTGTTGAAGATTTTTGCATCTATGTTCATCAGGGATATTGGCCTGAAGTTTTCTTTTTTCATGTGTCTCTGTCAGATTTTCGTTTCAGGCTGAAGCTGGCTTCATAGAATGAGTTAGGGAAGAGTCCCTACTCCTCACCTTTTTTGAATAGTTTCAGTAGGATTGGTACCAGTTCTTCTTTGTACATCTGGTAGAACTGAGCTATGAATCCATCTGGTCCAGAGATTTTGTTGGTTGGTAGGTTTTTATTATTGATTCAATTTCATAACTTGTTATTGATCTGTTCAGGTTTCCACTTTCTTCCTGGTTCAATCCTTGTATATTTCCAGGAATTTATCCATTTCCTCTAGATTTCTTATTTTGTATGCATAGAGTTGTTCATAATAGTCTCTGGGAATCTTTTGTATTTCTGTGGGATCTGTTGTAATGTCATCTTTGTCATTTCTGATTGCACTTATTTCTATGTTCTCTCTTTTTTGTTTGTTAATCTAGCTACCAGTCTAGCAATCTTGTTTATTTTTCCAAAAACAAACTCTTGGTTTCATTAATCTTCTGCATATTCGTGTTTCAGTTTCATTCAGTTCTTTTCTAATCTTCTTTTCTTTTCTTCTGCCAGCTTTGGGGATGGTTTTTTTCTTTCTTTCTAGTTCTTCTAGGTACAAAGTTAGATTGTTTATTTGAGATTTTTCTACCTTCTTGATGAAGGCACTTAGCACTATAAACTTTTCTTTTAACACTGCTTTAGATGCATCCCACAGATTTTGGTAAGTTGTGTCCCTATTTTCATTAATTTCAAATAATTTTTTTATTTCTCCCTTAGTTTCATTGTTCATCCAGGAGTTATTCAGGAGTAAGTTGTTTAATTTCCATATATTTGTGTAGTTTTGAGAGATCTGCTTCATATTGATTTCTATTTTTATTGCATTGTGGTCCGAGAGTATGCTTCGTATAATTTTGACTTTTTAAAAAAATGTCCTGAGACTTACTTTATGACTGAGCACATGTTCAATCTTCGAATATGTTCTGTGTGCAGATAAGAACATATATGCTGTAGTCGTTGGGTGGCATATTCTGTAGATGTCTATTAGGTCCAATTGTTCAAGTGTTGAATTTAAGTCTAGAATTTCTTTGTTCATTTTCTGCCTCAATGATCTGTCTAATGTTGTCAATGGGGTGTTGAAGTCTCCAACTATTATTGTCCGGCTGTCTAAGTCTTCTTATAGGTCAAGAAGAACTTTTTTATGAATCTGGATGTTTTGTTGTTGAGTGTGTATATTTTTAGGATAGTTAAGTCTTCTTGTTGAATTGTACTCTTTATTATTATGTAATGCCCTTCTTGTCCTTCTTGATTGTCGTAGGTCTAAAGTCTGTTTTATCTGATATAAGAATAATGAATCCTGCTCTTTTCTGTTTTCATTTGCATGGTTGATCTTTCTCCATCCCTTTACTTTGGGCCTGTGGTTGTCATTACATGTGAGATGGATCTCTTGAAGACAGCAGATGATGGGGTGTTGTCATTTTATCCATCTTGTCATTCTCTGTCTTTTAATTCCCTTACCATTTGCTTGTCTGAGAAGTATTTTATTTCTCATTTGCTTATGAAGCTTAGTTTGGCTGTATATGAAAGTCTGGGTTCGAATTTCTTTTCTTTAAGAACACTGAAAATAGGTCCCCAATCTTTTCTGGTTTGTAAGGTTTCTCCTGAGAAGTCTGCTGCTAGCCTGGTGGGGTTTCCTTGTATGTGACCTGACCCTTCTCTCCAGCTACTTTTATAATTTTTTATTTCCCAGTGACCTCAGTGAATATGAGGATTATGTGCCTAAGGGATGGTCGTCTTGTAGAGTATCTAGCAGGGGTTCTCTGTCGTTCTTGAATTTGCATGTCAACCTCTAGCAAACTTGCATGTCAACCTCTCTAGGATTGGGGAAATTTTCATAGACTCTGTCCTTAAATATATTTTCCAAGTTGCTTACTCTCTCTCCTTCTCTCTCAGAAATGCTAGAAGTCATAGGTTTTGTCTCTTTACATAGTCCCATATTTCTTGGAGGTTTTGTTCATTTTAAAATTCTTTTTTCTTTATTTTTGTCAGACTGGGTTGATTTGAGGAATCCTTCTGCAAGCTCTGAGATTCTTTTCTCAGCTTGGTCTATTCTGCTGTTAATTTTTCCAAGTATAAAATTCTTATAGTGAATTTTTCAGTTCCAGAAATTCAGTTTGGTTCTTTCTTAAAATGGCTATTTTGTCTTTCAGGTCTTGGATTGTTTCACCGGATTCTTTGGATTGGGTTTCAACTTGCTCCTGAGTCTCAACGAGCTTCATTGCCATCCAGATTCTGAATTCGATGTCTGTCATTTCAGCCTGGTTAAAAACCATTGTAGGGAAGCTAATGTGATTATTTGGAGGTAAGACACTCTGACTTTTAGAGTTGCCAGAGTTCTTGCACTGGTTCTTTCTCATCTGTGAGGGCTGATGTTCTTAGTCATTATAGTTTCAAATATGTCTTCTGTTTCTTTCCATTCTTCTGGTGTTTTCAATACATATTTGTAGTTGTCCCACAGTTTTTGGACATTCTGTTCTGTTTTTTCAGTCTTTGTTCTCTTTGCTTTTTGGGTTTGACAGTTTCTATTGATACATCCTCAGGCCGAGATTCCTTGTTCAGCTATCTTCATTCTACTAATGATCCCATTGAAGACATTCTTCATTTCTGCTACAGTGGTTTTGATCTCTAGAATTCCTTCGTTCGTTCGTTCGTTCGTTCGTTCCTTTCTTCCTTCGTACCTTCCTTCCTTCGTACCTTCCTTCCTTCGTACCTTCCTTCCTTCCTTCCTCCCTCCCTCCCTCCCTCCCTTCCTTCCTTCCTTCCTTTGGATTTCTGTCTCTTTGTTTACATTGTCCATCTGCTCTTGCATGCTGTCTACTTTTTCCATTAGGCCCCTTAACAAATTAATCCTAGTAGTTCTGAACTCACAGTCTGATAATTCCAACATCCCTGCCATATCTGAGTCTAGTTCTGGTTATTTGCTCTTTTTGAATGGTGTTTTTTGCCTTTTAGTGTGTCTTGTAATTTTTTCTTGATAGCTGGCCACGATGTACTGGGTAAAAGAAGCTGCTGAAAATAGGCCTTTAGTAATGTAGTGGTGAAGTGTGGAAGAGGGGGAAGTGTCCTATAGTCCCATGATTAGGTCTCAGTCTTTTAGTGAGCCTGTACCTCTGGAGTGTGAGCTCCCACAGGGGTTTTTTAGATTTTTTTCTCCACATTCTCCCTTAGGTAGGACAGGATAGCTAGAAAAGGCTGGAATTGGGTATTTCCCTTCTGCCAGGTCAGGTAGGCTCTGACAAAACTCCAGAGGTTAGGCTCTGATCAAATAGTTTCTCCTGCGGGCAGTCTATGTTAAGAAGAGAGTGCTCTAACATTTTTCAAAATTGTTCCTTTTCATCTTCTGCCAGAAGCACAAGGGCATTTTCCTCCAACATTTACTGTGAGAACCCGGTCAAGCTCCTGCAGGTAAAACTTACAAGAGCATAAAAGACCATCCCCCCATGACTGGATCCCCTGGAGTTTTTAAATCTCAGTCTTGTCCTCGCATAGCCTCCAGCAATTTAATTACAGCTCAGGGTTTCCTACCCTGGCACTGGTCCCTGTGGCGGTTTCTACTCCAGTATGTCATGGGACACTGTATCTGCCAGTCTGTTTCTCCAGTTTTGGAAACAGCAGTCGTCCCTGTTGATGGGTCTAAGAAGATTGTTGATTTTTCACTTTGTTCAGCTTTTTACTTGTTAGTATGAAATGGTGATGTTCCAGCTCCTTACTGTAGAACCGGAAACTGGAATGGCACTACCTTTTTTTTTTTGACAGAGTCTCGCTCTGTTGCCAGGCTGGAGTGCAGCGGCACTATCTCGGTTCACTGCTACCTCCGCCTCCCGGGTTCAAGTGATTCTCCTGCCTCAGCTTCCCAAGTAGCTGGGACTACAGGTGCGTGCCACCACGCCTGTCTAATTTTTTTTGTATTTTTAGTAGAGACGGGGTTTCACCATGTTGGCCGGGATGGTTTCTAGCTCTTGACCTCGTGATCCGCCCGTCTCGGCTTCCCAAAGTGCTGGGATTACAGGCATGAGCCACCACGCCCGGCCGGCACTACCTTTTTAGTAAATAACAGAAATACTGCTTTTGCTACTACTTTGATCACGCGTCATCTGAGGACTTGTGTTATGGACTGAATGTTTATGTTCCCTCAAAATTCATATATGAAAGCTCTAATCCCCAGTGTGATGGTATTTGGAGAGGGGACCTTTAAGACGTAATTAGTTCATGAGGGTAAGGCTTGGTCTTATGAAATTAGTGCTCTTATAAGAAGAGACACCAGAGAGCTTGTTCTCTCTCTCTCTCTCTCTCTCTCTCTCTCTCTCTCTCTCACACACACACACACACACACACACACACACACACTTTCTCTCTCTTTTTTCTCTCTCTCTCACTGCCATGTGAGAACAGTGAGAAGGCAGCCATCTGCAAGTCAGGAGGATAGCATTCACCAGAACTCAACTATGCTGGCACCCTGATCTTGAACTTCCATCCTTCAGAACTGTGAGAAAAGGCATTTCTTTTGTTTAAGCATCCAATCTATGGTATTTTTTTAACAGAAGCCTGAGAAAACTAAGACTGCTTTCATCAAGGACTGCTGCTCACAAGATTTTTGCATAAGGAAGAAGCTATTTATTTAACAACAATTTGTTGAGCATATGAATACCAAGCACTGTGCTAAGCACTGGGGTTACAGTGGTGAACAAGACAGCATCTTGCCTTCATGGATATTTCAGTGTCAAAGGAGAGATAACTAAACAAGTAAGGGAGAGAAGTTCATCACACAGACTCTCTCTCTCTAGCGCACACACACACATACAGACACACACTGTGTGCACAGAGAGAGAGAGAGAGGGACAGAAAGAGAGACAGAGAGGCAACACTACAAAGGAAAGTCCTCCACTGGGTGCAATTTGGACCAGATAACTTTGGAATCCCTTTCAATTTTCCAAGGGTTTAGGCGTTGATTTGCTTAAGCTACAGTTCAAAAGCCTTGCCTGAGGGAAGGAGGTCTGGGGGCCTGGAGAGCTTTGGAGCAAAGCTCCACTGGCTAAACATCCTTCCCAGGCTCTGGTGAGTGACTGGCCAACCATTCCTAATGACTTAATGAAGCCGATGGTGAAATAGAAAAGTGTATCTTTGCTTAGGCTCATCTAAGCTCTGTGTCCACCACACTTACGTGTGTATATCATTAGATTACATTTCTCAATCCTTGCAGCCTGCATGAAATTTTATGTCTTTAAATTGTTTCCGTCTGCAATTATTCAGCCCTTCAGAAGAAGAGATCAACTGCTAGTGGGTAACTGGTGCTGAACCACATGATTCACTGGGATAATGTATGATATGCCTTGCAGCCTGAAAATGCCAAAGTCCAAACAGCTTATTCTTAGAATGTTAGGAAGCATGGAAAAGGCCATTTCTCATTGCAGAATAAAGCTTGGAAATGGAAGTAAGTCATCCGTTTGTGCTAACGCATAGCAGTTTCACTACAGAAAACACCAGAGGCATCAAAAGACGACAGTACTGCCCTTTGACTTTCATTGAAAAGATATATATATCAGTTCCCTGCTCAGATTCTCCAGTGACCTTCCTTCTGATGCACAGAAGCAGCTGATGTTCAGTCAATAACCTACAAGGACTTAAGTGGCCTCTTTCACCTAGGTTCTCTGTGCTTTCCCTTGCAGCCTCCTCTTCCTGGAACTTTCTTCCACCACATATCTGGGTGGCTTACTATCTCACATCTTCCTGACCAGTGTTCAAATGTCTCTTTCTCAGAGAGGCTTTCCTGGACCTCCCTTACTAATAAAAATCAAACAAACACAAAACAAAACAAACAAACAAAAAAAAAGATTCCACCTCACAGTCCGGACCCCCTTAGCCTGCTTTAGTTTACATGATACCAGTCATTACCACCTGAGATGTGTGTGTTTATTTATTTTCTTTCTCCCTCAACCATGGTTTGCAATGTCTACATGGGCTCGGAGTTGGTCTGATTTGTTCACTACTGTATCCTCAGAATGCAGAAGCCTGTTTGACTAGAGTAAGTACTCAACACATACTTGTTCCAAAAATGATAGGGAAGTGCAAAGGCCGCTGAATGATCATGACATTCTTAATAACAAAGAGCAAGAATGGGACTTGCTCCACCAGATATCAAGACTTAATATAAAACTATACTTCTTCAGGCAGCATGATACTGATGCAAATACACAATAGATCGATGGAACAGAATAGAGAGCCCTAAAATAGATGCTTGTGTATCCGGACACAATTTACAACCAAGGAAGGTCAGTGGGGAAGGGATGGACTCTTCAATAAACACAATTCAACGGCTGCTCACAAATGCAGGGGGAAAAAGAAAGAAAGCCAGTACCTTAACTTATGTGTACACAAAAATCAGTTTTAGATGGATTAAGACCTAAATTTGAAAGGCAAAATTAAAAAGCACTTATATGGTAATGTAAAATATCTTTATGTACTCTAAATAGAGAAAGGTTTCTTAATATGATAGAAAATATATTTTCCACAAATGAAATAACTGATAAATTAGACTACTTTAATAAAAAGGAATTCCATTTACCAAAAGAAATCATAACGAGAGTTAAGTAAAAACGTAAGATGGGAAAAAGTACTTGCTACACATATAACCAACAAATAATTAGTGCTCAGGCCCTATAACTGCACCTTAGGAATCCTTTTCTTTCTTTCTTTCTTTCTTTCTTTCTTTCTTTCTTTTTTTTTTTTTTGAGACAGAGTTTCGCTCTGTTGCCCAGGCTGGAGTGCAGGGGTGTGATCTTGCCTCACTGCAGCCTCCGCCTCCCAGGTTCAAGTGATTCTCATGCCTCAGCCTCCCAAATAGCTGGGATTACAGACACTTGTCACCACTCCTGGCTAATCTTTGCATTTGTAGTAGTGATGGGGTTTCACCATGCTGGCCAGGCTGGTCTCGAACTCCTGGCATCAAGTGATCCTCCTGCTTCGGACTCCCAGTGTTGGGATTACAGGTGTAAGCCACCATGCCCAGCCACAGGAATCCTTAACAACAAAGACAAAACTATTTGAAAAGTGAGGGAAACAGTAGAACAGACATATTACAAAATAGGACATTTGAATGTGTTCACATGTATTAATATGGAAATGCAAATTAATACCACAATAATACCAATTCCATGCACATTTTAACAAAATCAAAAGTTACAATTCCAGATATTGGTATGAATGTGGAGCAACCAGAACTCTCATACATGGCTGTTTGGAATATGAACTGGCACAACCATTTTTGGAGTAGAGCTTGGTCTTTCCTAGTAAAATAGAACATGTTCTATAACCCAGTAATTCCACTTCTATATGTACATTCTAAAGAAGCTCATGCCCATGTGGTCCAAGAAGAACACACAAGAATATTCAACAACGTAATATTTATATCATCTGAAAGAGGAAACAATTCAAGCATTCATCCATAATAGAATCAGTAAGTAAACTGTGTTATAACCAGAAAATGAAATATTCCATAGCAATGAAAATTGATGAAATAGAGCTATATTGGATGAATCAAAAAAGTCACAAAAGAAAACATTCTGTGTAGTTTAAACTATATTAAATTCTAAAACAAGCAAAATAAGTACATTTTATTTGAGTATGCATGTATATTTACAAATACAAAGAAGAGAAAGAAAATCATTACCCAAAACTCAGGCTTGGGATAACTCAGCAAAGATAGGAATGGAAGTGGGGCCTGATACTTTATATTTTGGCATTAAACAACAAAACTGAAACTGAATATATTCTGATGCTCATTAGTTCCATTCTGAGGAATATATCCTCTAAGACTAGAAAATCTCTTGAATATGTGCATCAGAATACAGATTCAAAAATGTTCTTATCTATGTTGTTTGTAATCACAAAATATTGGGAACAATCCAACTGCCAATTGACAAGAGAATGAGTGAATAGTTGTGGATATTCATCTAATGAAAATTAATGACCTAGAGCTAGGCATGTCAACTTGGACAACTTTTGCAGCATAATATTGAGGGGAAAATGCAAATCATATTAATAAAATACATGAACTGGTTTCCATTTGTATGAAGTCCAAAAATATACAAAACTAAAGACAATGCTATATGCAGCTATACTGCCCAATATAGTAGCCACTGGCCACATGTGGCTAATAAGCATTTGAAAAGTGGATGGTCCAAATTCAGATGTTCTGTACATTTAAAATATGCACAAGATTTCAAAGAATTCATATTTTAAAAAGAATGTGAAATACCTCACTAATAATTTTTTGTATTGACTCCACAGCAAAATGACAGTATTTTGGATAGATTGGGTTAAATAAAATATATCTTTAATGAACTTCACCTGTTTCTTTATACTAATTTAAATGTGGCCACTGGAAAATTGAAAATTACATGTGGCTTGCATTTGTAGCTTACATTATATTTCTATTGGACAGTGCTGGTACACCAGTATCCACATAGATATTACGCCTTTAAAATAAACAATAAAAACAAAATTTGGGTTAGAGATTCTTGTAGGTGGAGGGAGATGGTGTGTGGAAGGAATACAGGTAGCTTTAAAGTTTTGGTAAGATTCTCTTCTTAAGCTGAGTTGCAGGTATGCAGCTGTTCATTTGATTGTTAATCTGTACTCCTCACATATATATTACAAATATTTTTCATATATAATTATGTTTAATACCAATTTTTAAAAAGTATCAATTCTTTTTAAGCCTTATTACCTGAAAATTGAACTTTATATAAGTAAAGCCAAATAAAACTAAAATGAGAATATCAGATGAGTCATCAGGAAGGTCATAAGGATAGAGATTCTATTGGACTGTGGCAGGCTGAAAAGGAGCCGGTCACAGGGAGAGGAAGAGGTGGAGCATTCCAGGAGGAGGAACAGTGTATGTGAAGACTATGAACTTCATTCTCATGTTTTAAGAACTGAAAGAAAACAAGAAATATGAGGATGATGACTAAGACTAAGATAAAGATGATGAGGTTGGCAGGGGCAGTATATGCTTATAGGACATAGTAAGGGGCTATATATTTTTCAAAATGCAATGGAAAGCCACAGAAAGGTTTTAAGCCTGATGACAAATGGATTCTATATTTTCTTTAAAAAGATTAATCTGTCCACTGAGTGGACAATATATTGTAGGTGGAGGTGAGGTCCAGACAAGGATGACAGTGGACTAGGGTGGGAGTGGCGGGAATGGAGAGAAGTGGAGGGATGTGGGGTTTAGTTTTGAGATAGAATCAAGAAATGACTGATGAACTGGATGTGCTCAGAACAGAACATTGAAAAGTCTCGAATGAATCCCAGATACTCCCAGATTTCTGGCTTGAGAAATTCTCTGCCTGGTGGTGGTCTTTACCGACATGGGGAAAACTTGGTGAGAGAAAGGAGTAAAATCAAGTATTTGTTGAACATTTTAAACTTAGCTTGAGACATTCAAGTGGATTTATCAAATAAGAAGGTGAATATATGTAACTAGAATTCAGAGGAGAGATTTGGGGTAAAAATAAATGTGGGAGTTGTCAGTAGGTAAAATAGAGCTGAAAGCCATGATGATGGGTGCCTTCTAGAGCACAAGTCAGCAAACTTTCCCTGTAAAGGCCTGGGAAGTAAATATCTTCAGCTTTATGGACCATACACAGTTTCTGTTGAAAAAAACTCAGTACTGTTATTGTAGGGAGAAAGCAGTCATAGACAATGTGCAGATTAATGGTAATGACTGTGTTCCAATAAAACTTTATTTACAAAAACAGGCAATAGGCTAGAGTTGGCCCACAGGCCATAATTTGCCAAGGCCTGTACTAAAGACAGAAGAGGAAAGGGCCCAGACTAAGACCTAGAAAACACCAATCATGATAGAGGAAGCAAAATATGGACACAGTCTCCTCCTAGGAGAGACATGTTAGCTCCAAGAGCAGTCACACACAGCTGCTATTTAAGTTAATTATTCACAGTTCAGTATCAGTAGGACATTTAGTAAATATGCTCTCACTAAGTTACCTGATTATCACTCATATTTCCAGGTTTTGGTGCAATACTCCATTTAGAAATATTAATTTACTCTTTTATCTCTTGAAGGCCAATTTAACTATGGGTAAGAAATTGTTGAATTTCCAGAACATATGAGCTGTGGGAAAGAAAGATTGGCAGAAAGTGTCGTGGCATCCTTGCTACTCCCTACTGGAGGAATGTGCCTTTAGCTCAGGCGTCAATATGAAAAATACTCTTTCCAACAGAGAATAAGCACAATAAAACTTACTCCTCTGCAGTTCAGCAGATGACATGGAAAATAAGTTAGAAGCATCTAGTCATAGTCCAAGCAGTTCAAACTAAGAAAGCTACTGAAAACTGTGCTAGAGAGAAAAGCCAACAGCAGGCTTTCTGACATGGTTTCAACAGGTACTAGATGAAGCAGCCTCATTAGCAATCAACTGGTAATATAAACCTCAGAAATTAAGGATGAAGGGACTGATAATTTTGCAAAAAATGTTAATAAGAGATGTAAAATTGGAAAACAATTTCAGCAAGGACTTGTATGTGGGAAAAATAAAATGTTTTCATTTTTCCATTACTTCAAAAATAGGTAATGGGCCAGACTATTTTTATAAACAATTTTTTATTGGAAAACAGCCACGCCCATTCATTTATATATTGTCTAAGGATGCTTTCTCTCTACAATGGCAGAGTGGAGTAGTTGCAACAGACATCTTATGGCTCACAAGGCCTAAAATATTTACTATCTGGGCTCTTACAGGAAAAGCTTCCAGGCCTCTGTCTGATACACGATATTTAGAAGAAAATCAGCAGAATGTTTCCAGAAAAAGGAAAGAACTCCTAAATAGAGAAAATCTCTCAGCCACATACAGTAAGGATTGTGACCAGTTTCTTAATGAAAAGGGAACAGGAAATAAAGAACAGAACCTCAACATATGTCACTACGTCACATGTAGTTTTTTTGTTTTAACAATTGATCATAGGTAAACTGTATAAAGTTCTTATTCTATAATTTTTGAATAGAAATAATCTCCATCTAATCCTTTTGAAGTTTTCATAGGTGTAGATTTTAAGAACCACCATCTGTTACAGACATTTATGCAAGTCGAATGGGTGAACTCTCCCTAAGTATTGCAAGCAGTTAGTATCCAGAATAGGAAAAACCAAGACCACAATTCTCTGACGCTTACCAGGACTATCTTAGCAAGTATATGGAACACATTATGGAAGTTCTAACCCACCCTTTCACTTCCATTTAACCTCCTTTCTTCCATGATAAAAATCAAAAGCTGTGCTAAAGTAGAAATTTACTATTCATTAAAATGTTATTGCATAGAGGATGATTTCGCACAGAGAAACAGAAATAGGTATCAAAAGATTTTCATCATATAACTCTCTCTACCACCAACTAGGTCCATGTTCTCAATCCATGATTATACACTATGTAACATTTTCTAATTATGTCCCACATAAGTTTGCTTATCCTACATGGGACATAATTAAATTTTATGCTCCATAAAAGCTGGCACTATGGATTACATCTTTTTTATTTATTCCTTGGCATCTATCAAAAAGGAAGAAATTAATTTGATAAAGTCTTTGTTACATAGATATCTGAATGTAAACATTTTCCAGACATTAAACCTACTTTATAATAATCAGTTGAGATACTGAACACTGATTGGATGGGTGAGAAGAGAGGAACAGGCATTCCACAACAGATGTGCACGTATGCATGTACACACACACACACACACACACACACTCTCAATGCTTAGTTTAACTCTAATTTTCAGAAATATATAATTTTCTGAAATTATAAATATTTAATTTTCAGAAATATAACCAGAGAAGAGGGCAAGAGCCAGGAGACCCTGGCAAAAGTATGAACCCAAGAGACTGAACCACTCCAACGTGGGAGAAAAAAAGATAAATTATTGAGTGGGGATATGAGGGACAAAGGGTAAGATATTGCATATCTTGGATATTGGGAGATAGCTAAGCTGAAAAAGATCAGCAGATTCCAAAGGTTAAGAGAGGCAGCATCAAATGTAGAAGGCTTAGCTAAGGCAGGACAGAGCAGACAGGTGCTCCCATATTTTAAATGCCTAGTAGAAAAAGACAAATTAAGAAGGAAGAAAGATTATGTTATTTGGGGCTGATAATATAACGCTAATAGGTGATAGAGAAAGCAACCTTATTCAACCCAAAGCTATTTTCTTATTCTTCTCTGTTAAAAAGAATGATCTTTGGACTAGAGAATATAAATCAAATAGTGTTAAGAGTGAAGTGAAGACAAAGAAGGGTGAGAAGACTGCATGAAGGTAACAAGTCTTTTTCTTTATTTTAAATTCCTTAGCTTGAATCAGTTATATCCCAGGACTCTGAAAAACTTAAACAAGAGATTATATTCAATAAGTTTGAAGAGTCATAAAGTATGGGAGAGATGCTAAATACATGAACAGATAAGGTGGTCCTAATTCTTAAAAGAGTAAAGGAGAATTCTTTTTCTATAGCCTAATGAACAATTTGTAGAACAAGATTCTAGAGCAGGCTATTGGAAGGACTATTTGTGAAGACAAGTGGTGCTCGTCATGGGGAAAGATTTACTCAGGACAAGTAACATCTGGCCATTTGATTCTCATTTCTGATGGTGACATCTGAGTGGTAGATCAGAGAATGTGGTAGCCAAAGAGAATGTGAAGACTAGCAAATCATTGACAAAGCCTGTCAAGATGTCCTTGGGAACAGGCTAAATGAAAGTTGGATGGATGTTTAATGGTTGAACATCCTTACCTCATAGGATCTCATTGCTGGGTCAAGTCAACACAGGGGAAAATTCCTAGTGATCTCCAAAAGGCTCTATTCTCACCTCTCACTATTCAACATATTGATCACAGATTTGGAAGATAATGTTGATTATATGCTAACCAAACATGTTTGTGACAGGAAGCTGGGCATATTAATACACTAGGTTGCATAATTCAGATTCAAAGAAGCTTTAACAGACTAGATTTTAAATCGTTTCATTACAGGCTCCCTATCTTTGCATTCCTCTGGTATTTATCTCAGTGCCTTACACTGGATTCTCAAAGAATGTTTTGTGAATGGACAAATGAATTAATTAATTAACAATAGGAAGAGTCTAAGGGGATGAGGTTAGTAGTAAAAACAATAGTTGACTACCAAAATCTGTCCTCCCCTTCTTATATAGAAATAGACTTGTGTCTAGTACATGATTGCTCAAGTAGACCATATTCCCCAGCCTCCTTTGCAGTTAGGCATGGTCATGTGACTGAGTTCTCACTCATTAAATGTTGGCACATATGATGAGTTCTACTTCCAACTCTCTTTTAAGATGTTGAGAACCTCTTATATGCTACCTTTCCTTTCCCACTGGCTGAAACTGGGACAGACTTGACAGTAGTCCAGCCTCAAGAATGTAGATAAAGACAGTGCCTCAGGAGAATGACTGAGCTACAAGGTGGGAGCTAGCCTGGGTCCCTAGAAGGCCATATGGGGCAAAGGTTCTCTGATGACCCAGACTGCTCACATCAGAACTGTTATATGAAATATAAGCAACTTTACAGAGGGCTTCTTTTTTAATTTTTAATTTTTGTGGGTACATGGTAGGTGCATACATGTATGGGGTAGACGAGCTATTTTAATACAAGCATGCAATGCATAATTATTACATCATGGAAGATGGGGTATCCATACTCTCAAGCATTTATCCTTTGCATTACAAACACTTCAATTATACTCTTTTAGTTATTTTTAAATGTACAATGAATTTATTGTTGACTATAGTCCCCCTGTTGTGCTATCAAATGCTATCATTCTTTCTAACTATTTTTTGTACCCATTAACCACCCCTACCTCCCCCTCACCCACCCCTCAACTACCCATCCCAGCCTCTGGTAACCATCATTATATTCTCTAACTCTATGAGTTCAATTGTTTTGATGTTTAGATTCCACAAATAAGTGAGAACACACAATGTTTCTCTTTCAGTGTCTGGCTTACTTCACTTAGCATAATAACCTCCAGTTCCATTCATGTCGTTGCAAATGACTGAATCTCATTCTTTTTTATGGCGTATACTCCATTGTGTATAAGTACCACATTTTCTTTATCTATTTATCTGTTGGTGGACTTCCAAATGTTGGCTATTGTGAACAGAGCTGCAACAAACATGGGAATGCAGATATCCCTTCGATGTATTGATTTCCTTTCTTGTGGGTATATACCCAGCAGTGGAATTGCTGGGTCATATGATAGCTCTATTTTAGTTTTCTGAGGAAAGTCCAAACTGTTCTCCATAGTGGTTGTACTAATTTACACTCCCACAAATGGTGTACAGGGTTTCCCTTTTCTCCACATCCTCATTAGCATTTATTATTGCCTGTCTTCTGGATATAAGCCATTTTAACTAGGGTGAGATGATATCACAGTGTAGTTTTTACTTGCATTTCTCTGATGATCAATGATATTGAGCACCTTTTTGTATGCCTGTATGCCATTTGTCTTCTTTTGAGAAATGTCTATTCAGATCTTTTGGCTATTATTTAATCAGATTTCTAGATTTTTTCCTATAGAGTTGTTTGAGCTTCTTGCATGTTCTGGTTATTAATCCCTTGTCAGACAGGTAGTTTGCAAATATCTTCTCCCATTGTATGGGTTGTCTCTTCACTTTGTTGTTTCCTTTGCTTCACAGAAGCTTTTTAGCTTGATATTATTCCATTTTTCCATTTTTGCTTTGGTTGCCTGTGCTAGTGGGGTATTACTCAAGAAATCTTTGCCCAGACCAAGGTCCTGGAGAGTTTCCCCAATGTTTTCTTGTAGTGGTTTCATAGTTTTAGGTCTTATATTTGATTCTTTAATCCTTTTTTTAAATGTATGCGTGTGGTGAGAGATAAGGGTCTAGTTTCATTCTTCTGCATATGGATATCCAGTTTTCCCAGCAACATTTATTGAAGAGACTGTCTTTTCCCCAGGTATGTTCTTGTCACCTTAGTTGAAAATAAGTTCACTGTAAGTGTGTGGATTTGTTTCTGGGTTCTCTATTCTATTCCATTGGTCTATGTGTCTGTTTTATGTCAGAACCATGCTGTTTTGGTTAGTATAGCTCTGTAGTACAATTTGAAGTCAGGTAATGTGATTCTGGAGGGTTTCTTTTTATGTTTGCTTACTCTTGATCCTAAAAGATTCAATGTGAGGTCGTCCAGCCAATAAGCAGTGTATTAGGGTTAAAGTCATGGAGTACCCTTATGTCTAAAGAAAAACCTAATGACTTCACAAATACGGAATAGGAGGACTCTAGCTTAACTGCCTCATGTGTGAAAAGACTTGGAGATTTTTTGGTTAACTAAAGGATGATTATCACTCAATAGTGTGCCATAACTGGGGGTGGGGGTAGTGAATATAGTCCTAGCAGTGTGCCATCTAGAATGAAGGCAGTGAGGGTTGGACTGAAGTCTTTCTGCCCTTGTCAGACCATGGCTGGCAACCTTCAGATCACAGTGCAGACTCATTTCTTTGACAAGACTTATCAAGTACATTATGGGAATATGATTACATCTTAGTGGTCCATGAGTGCTAACAACTTCAGTGAAACTTTTTTATTTTTGCTTACAATTCTCAGGTGGACTGCATCTGAGTCAGACAATCTGGATGTCTCCAGCAAAGCCTATTCAGGAGATAAATCAGGATGGTGAACACATTAAAAATTATGTCCTATAAGGAGTATTTGTTGGTCTTGAGTGGGAAGAAAGTGACTCATCACAATGCAGAGGAACCTTAGGGGGACAAAATAGCAGATGTCTTCAAATATTTGTAGGACTCTTCACAAGGAAGAGGAATGAGACGTGTTCTGAATGGTATCTGAAAAATTTGAACTTGAAACTGCATGCAAAAAACAGCAATACTCCATATAACTCCAATGTATAAACATCTACATTTTTCTAAAATTAAGAGATGCCCATTTATATTTACAGAAGAATCCTTCCCTTCATAAAAGGATTTTAATAGTGATTTCTTCTATACATTTAATTTTTTTTTTTTTTTTTTTTTTTTTTGAGACCGAATCTCACTCTGTTGCCCAGGCTGGAGTGCAGTAGTGCAATCTCTGCTCACTGCAACCTCCGCCTCCCTGGTTCAAGTGATTCTCCTGCTTCAGCCTCCCGAGTAGCTGGGATTACAGGCGCCTGCCACCATGCTTGGCTAATTTTTGCATTTTCAGTAGAGACAGGGTTTCAACATGTTGGCCAGGCTGGTCTCAAACTCCTGACCTCAGGTGATCCACCTGCCTCGGCCGCCCAAAGCACTGGGATTACAGGTGTGAGCCACTGTGCCCGGCTGCATTTAAGATTTTTTAGTTGCAAAATAACCTTACAGGAATACTGAATCCCTCAGCTCCGTGGCACAGCACAATCAGCAAGGCTAATATGAGGCAAGTTTAAAAAAGAAACTATTGACAAATGTGTGGGAGGCAATAGAGAAATCACAAGGAGTGGCAAAGAATCCCAGGGCTAGTAACAACAGGGCCAAGGGAAAGGCAGTTACTGGAACTTGCAGACAGTGAGCATTGAAAGTTGAGTGAAATTGGCTGCATGCCGAGGGATGCACCTTATGATGACCCTACAGGATGCAGCTGGGGGAATAATACTTTGAACTTCACTGTCTTCCCCTCTTGCAATCTGCCACGGTTTCCCATTGGCTGAACCCAATCAGAAGCCAGAGGTCAGGAAGCACATTTATGGAATCCATGCAGATCAGCCCTTCAGTCCATAAAGCAGAGTAGAAAAGGTGAAGAGTAGAAAGGATCTGCAGGAGCAAATGGAAGCCATCAAGGAAATGTAATGCGAATCTGAATGTTCTACTTTATGTATCAATGCTCCTGTCATACATCTTTTCATTTTATTCCATATATGAGCAATACTAATGAAACCTCAGTAATAGCAGTCTCCAAAACAAGTAGCGTGAGCTGATATAAAATGAAAATGAAAACCCGATATGCTGGAAGTGAAGCTGGTGTTTTCTCATCTCCCTCCACTCACATGGATGAGTGAGCTCTCCATTTTTAAACACCATTTGCAGACTGATCTGCCTCTATTATATGCTAAACCTATGGTAAATCAAAAGAGGAAAATAAATATTGCCTCTGTAAAGAATGCCTCCAACACTAAGATGAAGATTTTGTTTTCACAAAGCATCAAATGATCCACTGTAAAAGTTCGAATAGGTCAGAATTCCAAAAGCAAATCTAGCTGCATAAAGTTAAAATCCTGGAGGGAAAAAAGATAAGATACAGTAATACTCTCAGGCCTAAACATTTTGTTTAGCTTTTGAATTAGACATATGTTCATTCATCATCCTCATTTGTGCAAAGAGTAAAACCTGTCTCATTGGCAATTTTTATTTCAACATGACTCCTTCTGTAAATGCCCTCTCTCTGTTATAGCACATGGTTTTTTTAAAGCCTTGGGCAGACTCACACATTTTCTGCTGCTGCTGTTGCTCCCACGGCACTTTTTTCTTCCCTTTCTTACAGCACAGATCATTTCGTATCATAATTATTGAACATGTCTGACTCCCTTGCTAGACTGTGAGCCCGCAGAAGGAAAGACCATGCCTTACCCATCTTTGCATCCTGCAGTCCCAGGAGCTCCTTCCCCAGGGTACACACCCAATGAATACTTGTCAAATAAATTAATGATGACGCATCTTTACCTTCTGTCTTTGCTTTCTTGGGGAGAAGGATTCGTGAACTAAGAGAACACCATCCTTCCTACACATTCTCCAGAGTGAAGCTTGTGGTTTCTGTTTTCTTCTTAACTGTTCTGTATTTGTATTTGCATGTACTATACAAGCAAATGTAAGGTTTTGTTAAACTGAATCACTTAGAGTTGAGATCAGCAGACTTTTTTTTTTAAGGGTCAGAGAGTATAACTATTTTAGGTCTGCCCTTGTAGTGCCATCGACAATATGTAAATGATAGGGCATGACTGTGTTCCAATAAAACAGGCCTCCATTACCAGACACTAGGTTGTGAGCAATGCTGCAATGAGTAACCTTGTACACATAGCCTTCCTTTCTTGTGCATATGTATGTGTAGGATCAGTGACAAAATGTGGGATTGCTGGGGAAAGAATAACTACATCTGTAAATTTGGTAGATATGGCCAAATTTGTGCATTTGTTGATTTAAAAAATTAAGACAAGAAAGAAACATGATCTCAAAATCAAATATTCTTGGCTTCTAAAGTTAGAATCAGAACAGGAATTAGTCAACATTTACTGAATATCTATCATCTCTGCCTACTCACTACACTATGAGAAAAACAAATGTCTCTTCACTCAGAAACTGTAAAATCTGGTCAATATAAATTGGCTACAGTGATTTTTTGACTTGAGGTCGTTTCTAAGTAAATTGAGTAATTAATGATTTGACTAATAAGAGAATACCTGCTCAAAATTTATTACCATTATGGCTTAAGATACCCTTGGCTAAAAGAGGTCATCTGGACTAATATAACACTTTATCTTTGCATCTTTGGAATCTCTTTCTCATGTTTTACCTTATATTAAGAATATCTATATACTTTTTTATGTCCCTTACCTAATGAATATACATGGGCTCTTGGTCATTTACCTTTTTTGCTCGGTTAGTCCATCAACACAAAGTCTGCAGAAAGCACAAAGTACCCTAAATAGTTACTCTCTGGTCCTTTTTTTAAAAGGAAGTTTGCTCATTAGACCCCAACTCTAAATGATTCCATTTAACAAAATCTTGCATTTGCTAGTGAATCCTTTTTTAAGGAGGGAATCCATGTTCAGCATTTTTTTTTTTTTTTTTTTTAGATGGAGTCTCACTCTTTTGCCCAGGCTGGAGTACAGTGGTGTGATCTCAGCTCACTGCAACTTCCGCTTCCTGGGTTCAAGCAATTCTCCTGCCTCAGCCTCCTGAGTAGCTGGGATTACAGGTGCCCGCCACCACGCCAAGCTAATTTTTGTATTTTCAGTAGAGATGGGGTTTCACCATGTTGGTCAGGCTGGTCTCGAACCCCTGACCTCGTGATCCACCCACCTCAGCCTCCCAAAGTGCTGGGATTACAGGCATGAGCCACCGTGCCCGGCCGTTCAGCGTTTTTATCATACACAGAAGACCATTCAGATCATCTTTCTAGCTATGTCAATTAAATTTCACAGATGATGAATAGATTAGACCTTGCATGATTCGTGTAACATTAGGCATGCTGTTGTAAGGAGACAATACCTTTCCTTTGCTTGTACTTGGGGCCTCAGAATTCCTCTGAGGATACGAAAACAAATGTGGGAGTGGCCGAAAGTT
Source organism: Theropithecus gelada (assembly GCF_003255815.1). NCBI lineage: Eukaryota > Metazoa > Chordata > Mammalia > Primates > Cercopithecidae > Theropithecus > Theropithecus gelada. Next base: position 38,012,646 of record NC_037689.1, read on the forward strand.
AAGAGACCCTGGGAGAAACCACAAGGCTGCTGAATGCATCATCACATGGATTTTCTCCAATGCCTGTGGTCACCTTGTTGTCCCCTCTCAGACCAATATTCATGGATTATCTTGTCAGAAAGCTTTACCATTGGATTCTCATGTCACACAACAATGTGTCCTCTACTCAGCAGATTAGAGTCTGAACAGCCAGAAAGTTCAAGTAATAGAACTGGCTTTGATGACACACATACACACACACACACACACACACACACACACACACACACAAATACGCTGAATTAGCCTCCAAGATCCAACAACCATAACTAGTTTGATGTTGTGCTTAAAACCTCTGCAACATCTAAAAGTGTTTTGTGAATTATCAAAGAAAGATTTAAATAAGGATAATATAGTTTTAGTGTTAATTATATCACCTTGTTGTATAAACTCTTGGAATTTGGTTCAGTGAAATGAAAATCTTTTGTCTATAAGTTTTTTGAATTACTTTCATGTCTTTATTAAAACATGGTAATATTATGGAGTCTACGGGGAATTTGGTGATTGTGTGGATTTTTTTGATTACACTATAATAATTGTTGATTACTTAAGAGTTTAAAATATGTAACAATAACACTAGCAGTATAAATTAAATATTCAGAGTAAGCTGATTAATACTCAAACCAGAAAATTAGTTAACTAGACTACCCAACTCCCCCAGATATCTGGAATAATCAGTTTACTTACATGGAATGGGTCTCTGGGAACTCTCTTAAACATGCTGAGTTGAGGAAAGCTGACTCTTCATCGGCCTTCTATATTAACTTCAGCCATAAACTGGGTAGCTTAAGACAACAGAAACTTATTCTCTTGCAGGTCTGGAGACTAGAAGTTCAAAATCAAATTGTCAGCAAGGCCACACTCCCTCTGAGGGCTCTAGGGGAGAATCCTTCTTTGCGTCTTCCTAGCTTCTGGTGGTTGCCAGCAATCCTTGGCATTCTTTGGCTTATAGATGCCTCATTCCAGTCTCCACCTCTGTGGTCTTGTGGGGCTCCGCCTGTGTGTCTGTCTCTGTGTTTTCTCCTCTTTTCATAAGAACACCAGCCATGTTGGATTAAGAGCTCATTCTAGTCCAGTATGAACTTATCTCAACTTAATTAATTATATCTTCAATGACCCAGTTTCCAAATAGGGTCACATTCTAAGGTATTGGGAGTTAGAACTTCAACATATCTTTCAGGGGACATAATTCAACGCATAACCCTTCCCATTGGCAGGTACCCTAATTTAGTCCCAACAAACACCTATCCATCCATGGACTGAAGAGAAAAAAATCATTTTTTATTTAACACTCAGTGATGCATGGCAGGGGAATTGGACAGCATTGGGATTGGCTCTGGGCTTTCTGCACCATTGACTACTTTCCACTCTTGAATTCTTCCCAGTCCAGGTTTAAACAGCTGTAAACTGGGAGGAATCATGCACAAAGCCAGGCCTCCCACAGATGACTTTCGAAGGGTCCACTGAGTCCTGATGACAGTGGCAGTGGTCCTTTGGTTTTGAGACTCCTACCAGGACAAGAATAATGCATGAAAAGGACTCCTGAAAGTTCCAACTCTGCTCTGTGTCCTATACAAGCAACCAGCACTGAATGTCCTCCAGATATTCCTTATGGGGTAATCAATGCCAAGTACCAAACCTATTTCTTCTTGATTAGTCATCTTCTCGACTCTGACCAGACCTTCCTTTGCTTCAAGAGGTTATCTTTTCCATATGACCCAGCCATCCCATTACTGGGTATATACCCAAAGGATTATAAATCATGCTGCTATAAAGACACATGCACACGTATGTTTATTGTGGCACTATTCACAATAGCAAAGACTTGGAATCAACCCAAATGTCCATCAGTGACAGACTGCATTAAGAAAATGTGGCACATATACACCATGGAATACTATGCAGCCATAAAAAAGGATGAGTTTGTGTCCTTTGTAGGGACACGGATGCAGCTGGAAACCATCATTCTCAGCAAAGTATTGCAAGAACAGAAAACCAAACACCGCATGTTCTCACTCATAGGTGGGAACTGAACAATGAGATCACTTGGACTCTGGAAGGGGAACATCACACACCGGGGCCTATTATGGGGAGGGGGGAGGAGAGAGGGATGGCATTGGGAGTTATACCTGTTGTAAATGATGAGTTGATGGGTGCTGACAAGTTGATGGGTGCAGCACACCAACATGGCACAAGTATACATATGTAACAAACCTGCATGGTGTGCACATGTACCCTAGAACTTAAAATATAATTAAAAAATAAATTAAAAAAATAAAATTAAACAAAAAAAAAAAAAGAGGTTATCTTTTATCATGTTTGGCTAGAGTTGCTAGTGAGTAACATCAGTTTTCAAGCCCAGCCCCCTTAGCCTTTTCTTTGCCTATTGTCAAGGTAGCAAAGCAAAGTCTATAAAGCACAGGAAGGGAGAAGGAAAGATGGGAATTAATTTATCAATCAGGTGGATCTTATTAAGACATAAAACATAAAACTGACTGAAACAAGCAAGCTTATAAACATTATGCACCTCATATAACTTCATTTGTGTCAATGTGGAGGAAAAACTGACCCAAAGCAATACCAATATCAATCATGAATGCATATATATGTGATAAAATTATAAACACACAGACTGAATATTGCTAGATTCATAGTGGAGGTGGCTTCTGGGGATGAAGAGAAGGAAAGAGAAAAGGAGAAAGGGGAATAGGCTTGGGGAAGAGAAAATAAGACATTTTAATTTTATCTGTTAAAAGAAAAGATAACATTAAAAGAAAATGTGTAAAACATTAACATTTATCAATTCTAGATGGCTTGTATACACAGGCATTTGTCATATAATCTGCAATTGTTTCTGAATGTTTTAACTTTTAAAAACAAAAAAGTAAGATAATTGTTGTTGAATAATATGGAGCTGGGTGTAAACAAGCAAGAGGTCGTTTCTTTCGTCATTTTTTGTTTTTGTTTTTTGTTTTTTGAGATGGAGTCTGGCTCTGTCACCTAAGTTGGAGTGCAGTGGTGTGATCTCGGCTTACTACAACCAGCAAGAGGTCAATTCTTTCTATTTCTACATTATGGTTAATCACCTGAAGGGGATTTTCTCAGCTTTGACTAGGATGGCTGGTAATATTTAGTTTCAGTAGCATTGTCTTCCATTCTGAATTAACTGTACAAAAGATTACCCTTAAGTCCAAGTCAAGATGATCCTATCTTACTCTCCCTCTAACACCTCTTAGCAGTGGTTCTCATACTTGGGCGTGCATCAGGATCACCAATGGGACTTGTTTAAACACAGGTTGCTGGGCCCCACCACCAGAGTTTCTGATCCAATAGCTCTGAACCAGGAATCTGCATTTCTAACAAGTTCCCAGGTGATGCTGACACTGCTGGTCTGAGAGCCACACTTTAAGAACCACTGATCTAAAGAAAAAAGAAAGAAACTAAAGCTTTACTGAAATCAAGGTTGATTTTAATGTGGACAATTTATAACTGATAAAGTGTTAAATCAATGGTAGAGGCCTTTTATATAATCATTTTAGATGAAAAAATAATATTGGTTTTATTGAAATACTCATTCATTTATTTGGGGCCAAATAGGTCCAAGGAAAATAAAGAGTCCTAGGCAGGGTTAAGAATACCAAGTGTTGCATTTGTTTAATACAAATGCAAAATATTTCTAGAAAGATGTATGTAACATGCAATACAAACCATAAATCAATGACTAGTGTCCTGTTCATCTGTTTTGGTAACAAATAAAGACAGAAAACTCTGAGTTTTTATCTTGCTGCCCCTCATCCTACTACCTACACCTAATTACTGCTCCCATCTAATTCCACCTGATCCACTGCTCATGTACCCTGTACACCTGCTACCCCACAAGGTATCCTTCCAACTGACGCCTGTCAACATTTCTAGATGTTCTTACTTCATATGTTGCTACTGGTTTTTCAAGATGCCCTATCATTGTTTAAATTACTGCTATAACACAAACTTTGACAATGCTTTCTGAAAAGAAGCATCTTGTTCTTGGTACTGTTTCAAAAAATCCAGTTTCATAATTCATATTTCAGTGCACATTTATTTTCAAAACCATTTGATGGATAAATCATCTTCATAAAGTTATGTTTTTGCTTCTCATTGCAACCCAAAAATCTTTGGAGACTCCATGCCTGAATATCCAGGACTCAAAATATAAAAGTCAACAATTATCTGCCTTTAAAATGCCATCTTCACAAAGCTAATTTATCAGATGTCTTCCAGTGTTCTCCATGGACAGCAAAGGCAAAACAAGTATGTCAATTGAATAGCAGTTGTTGCTGCTTTTCCCCTAGCATAGTAGCCAATGCAACTAGAACACTTATCAAATTAAGCACTATGAAATGAGAATGAAGGAAAAGTAGTGACAATCTCCATCAAAGTTTCTCAGTTTCAATAAAATAGGACTTCAGCAAGAAGTCTTTTCACAACATACCACTTACTTCTCCTTTCCCCTGAACATAGATTCTGGATGTTCAAATCATCACAGCATAGTAGCAGCCCACTAAAAATTATAGTAGGTAGGCATCATTCAGGATTGCATAGCCCTAGGATCTAATTGAACAAAATAATTTCTACATTAATTCAAGAACTTCCCCCTCTGGTTATAGAATGAAGTCTTAAGATCATGAGCTAAAAAGCAGTATCCCACACTCCTGGGCTCCAAAACACTGTGGTTGGTGCAAGAAAAGATAAGAGAAGGAAGTTGCAGTCTGTGACCCAGGTCAACATAAAAGAAAAAAGAAATGAGCTCATGAAAGCTTACAAAACATTGGCATAAACAAATGCCAACCAATGTTGCTACCGTAAGAGTTAAAGAAAGACGAAAGAAATACGAAACACAGCTTGGCAGTCAAAGGCAGGTTTTCTTTAGATAAAACCTGAGAGGGACTTCTGATCGATTTTGGCCAGGAGCCCTTTCTCTTATAGACTAAGAGTATATATTGGTTTTAGGGTAAGGGGGCTTATCAGAAGCTTGGAATGTTTATATATGGGGAGAATTTTATGGCAGGGTTGGAATCTCTCTGGGAGGAGGGGAGGTCATCTTGGGGCTAGCATCTTCTAGGCTGGAGGGGGCTTATCTAGGGGCCACCATGTATCTGGTCTGGGAGGAGTTTGGAATGTTTCTGATTGGAGATGTTATTTGCAGTTTATGGTCATGCTGACCTTAGCCATTAGGCAGATGCCCTTCGGATTTAGGCGGTTTTTTTGTTTGTTTTTTTTTTTAAGACGGAGTCTCGCTCTGTCACCCAGGCTGGAGTGCAGTGGCTGGATCTCAGTTCACTGCAAGCTCCGCCTCCCGGGTTCACGCCATTCTCCTGCCTCAGCCTCCTGAGTAGCTGGGACTACAGGCACCCGCCACCACGCCCAGCTAGTTTTTTCTTTTTTTAGTAGAGACGGGGTTTCACCAGGTTAGCCAGGATGGTCTCGATCTCCTGACCTCGTGATCCGCCCGTCTCGGCCTCCCAAAGTGCTGGGATTACAGGCTTGAGCAACCACGCCCGGCCAAGGCGGTTTTTTTATCAAGGTGAACTTTAGAATGAGGAGCTTGTCCAAGATGACGATGCTCCCTCTCTGTGAGCTACGTAAAAAGGATAGTAATAATATAGTCTTAGTCTTAAGTAGCTGGAATGGGCTGTTATAGCTAATGCAGTTTTCTATTCCAAGAAAGGCTAAGCAGATGCTTTTCTTCTTAATTTTCCAATATTGTTGCTAGCACATGGTTGTAGTGGGTTTTGTGGACTGGTTTCCTCAACTCTGTTCCAACTTTCTTCTGTGCCTTCTAGGATTACAGAGACTTGAAAGCAACAAGCTCTGTTTTCCAAGTTCCCTTACAGCTAGAACTGTGGAAGAGATTTAGATTCTGTATAACAGATGCACTCTTATAATACTTGGATTTGAAACCAAGTTATGTAGGAAAAGAGGCCAGATGTGAGAAATCCATTTTGTGGGTGTAAATTATACCTAAAGCGGCCAGGTTCCAATGCTATCGTTTGAGGCTGTGGCTTCCTGACTTAGCAGAGGTGGCTTCTCTATCACAGCAGAGTCAATACAGCTCCTGAGCCAGCACTTTAGGGGTCGTGACCCACTCAAAAAGTAGGTTTTAGACTGCGGCAGAAACAACAGTGACACTGGAGGCCCCATTTTGTGGTTTGCTTTGAAAATCGCTCCTGGCAGTTCAGCTCACAGCCTGTCTCTTCAGGCCTTCTAATGATATTGTCACTTAATACTCCATATACTTTATGCTTAAGCCATTTATATTTTATTCTGTCTCTGTAAGTGATCCCCAGTGAATACAGTAGATGTTCACTTCCCTGCCTTAATAAATAAGTGTAATAAATGTACTTGATGATTAAAGTACCTTAAAATTCCTCAAAGTTATTGTTGGAATAATAAAGAAAAAGAGTTTTGTTCAAATGAAATTAATGAATGCCAAATCACCTTGAACTTGAACTTCCAGGAATAACTTCATTTTATGTGAACAAAAATCTCCTTTCACATTCTCATAGTAAGTAAAATACTAGAGGTATAGAAGAATAAGGAAATCAAGTGAAGAGAATATTGAAAGCATAACTTACAGTTAAATGAGTAAATAAGGCTGTGTGTTAGCAGTGGGTTTAATATCTCAATAGTAAAATGGCAGAGACTCCAGCAGCAGCCCAGGAAAAGACAATGTGGGCTTGGATTGGGCTGGTAAGAAAGAGATGGAGACTAGAGCAAAGATGGTGAGTATCATAATTTGAATTCCCCCAGAAGCAAGCCTTGAGAGGACAATTTGAACGCAAGTCATTTTTTTAAGAGACAAAAACCAACAGGGGAGCGGGAAAGTGTATAGTTTTCTATTGCTGCTGTAACAAATCACCACAAATTTAGTGGCTAAAAACAGTACAAATGTATTCTCTTACAGTTCTGAGGGTCGAAAGTCCAAATCCGTTTCATTTGGCTAAAATCAAGGTGTCAGCAGGACTGGTTCCTTGTAAAGCCTCTAGGGGAGAATCCATTTCCTTTCCTCTTCCAGCTTCTAGAGGCCACCAGCATTCCTTGACTTGTAGTCCCTTCCTCCACTTTCAAAGCACATCATTTCAGTCTCTGCTTCTATCGTCACATTACCTTCTCTTCTCACTCTGACTCCTGCTGAGTCCCTCTTAGAAAGGAGCGATGTGGTTACATCAAGCCCACTCAGAAAATCCAGGATAATCTCCCCATGTAAATATTCTCAAATTAATCATATCTGTGAAGTCCCTTTTGCTTATTATATTACCTGTAATGTAATAATCACAGGTTCCAGAGATCAGAATATTTGAGAGGCCCTTATTCAGCCTACCTACCACAGGAAGTGAGAGAGTGAAGGGGAGGAAGTCAGTAAAGTGTGTATTAATTGAGCCAGTTTTCATGGTGGACCACTGGAGTTCAATCCCACTGGGGAACTCTGGGCGAGTGTGGAGAACAGAGCTTCTCAAGCTTCAAGCTTCAGTGTGCATATGAATCCCCTGGGGATCTTATTAAAATGCAGATTCTGATTCAGTAGGTTTGAGGTAGAGCCTGAGATTCTGCATTTCCAACAAGTTTCCAGGTGACACCAATGCTGTTGATCTGGTACCATGGTTTAAATAGCAATGATGTAGAATGTGCCTCAACGCCATCCCAAATGAGGGGCAAGGAGGCTGTTCACCTCCTTGTCAAAAGGAGGCTTATTGGAGGCTTATTCACCAACTCCCTGTTCTTCCTTAGTGGACAGCTGCTTTCAGGCCACTTCCTGATTGCCCTGTATGTGAGTGGAGAATGCTCCTGAGGCAAAAAAAAAAAAAAAAAAAAAAAAGTCCCAAGTGGAGTCATAGTTGTTTACAATGAACAACCTTCATTGTATGAAGGTGAGTGCAAAGGGAATATGGGCAGGACACCAACAACATGTGCTACAGTGACTGACTACGTGTAGAAAGACAAGAAGGAAGAATAGCATGGAGGACAGGAGAAGAAGGAAAAGCAAGCTAATGAGAAAGGAGATTCATCCAGTTTAGAATCCGAGACACTGGGAAAACACTGGTAGCATGAATAAATAATTGTGAGGGTCAAGATGACTTTATTTCCATCCAGATGCTCAAATGCCTGCTTAATGCTATGCTGACTCTTTGGTCATCTAGAGTATACAGAGCTGCATCAAAGCCTCTGAGTGTCTGTTTGCAGCCTATCAAAACGATGTCTCCCCTGAACTCCTAAGCCTGGGGTTCCCTCTCCACATATAATTCTCTTGCAACCTGGAGGTTATTCTGGAAACAAGCCCTCTGCAAATTCCAAGAAACAGGTAATAAGAGCTTGGAGGAGGATTGTGGTTACAAGAATAGAAGCATGAGATGTAAGAAATATTCCAGAGAACATGCTTCAAAGGAGGCAGAATATTTAAGTGCTGAAATTGTGCTCAAGTGAATGTCACAATTTAAAGCCAATGTAATTTTAGTTTGATTATCGATTCTCTAAGTATCCTTAGGTATAAGTCATCTGTTGACCAGCAGATTACAATGCATTAGCTGTTGACACATGCAATACGTGAAACTTGGAAGTATTGCCATGTAAACAAAATAAGATTTGCCTGCCATTTTGCATTATATCAAAAGAGCATAAATAAAAATTAAGGTAATTAAGAGAAGTCTCTTCCAGTTATATTGCTATTGTTCTTTCTAACAAAGCAATTTCTAGAAAGGTAGGATGCTACCTGGAATATCTTCTTTGTTCAAACACACAGAAGTAATAACTGACTTTTAGAGACATGTGTGTACTATCCATTTTGAGTCTCCATCATTCATTGTCACACACTATTACTACTGTAGCCTTTAGAGAATTTTCACTTTTCCGTGGACATAACTGATGTGACCTATCAGCTACAAGAAATTCCTGGCACCAAGTCATCTTAAGCAGCACATGTCTTAGAAGGCACCAGGTTATCAAGGAAAGAGGGATTTAGAGTTATAAGTCTTAATTCCACAACCAGCTTTCCCCAGATTGTCAACTGGCCTCAGACTGATTGAATTCAAAGCCCTTTTCTATGCTAAAATTTTAGGCTTTTGATAAATATTTTTTGGTGTATATATATATTATATATATCATTTTTGGTATATATATAATATATATATAATTTCCAGTAACATATATCTATGTTAACATATAATATATGTTATATATATAAATATGTATACATAAATTTATGTATACATATTTATATGTATACATATTTATATATATGTGTGTGTTACTGGCAATGATATAGAACCAGATTAATTTAAATGCTTTGCACCAATTGCTCACACTCCTCTACTCTGAGTTCACTGTTTCCCTTCCATACATTCCATACATTCATTTCAGTAACTCTCCATCCACTTGTAGGATGGAAAAACAGTAAGATGTTTAAAAAAAAAAAAAAAAACTCAGCTAATAAAATCCCAATGAAGTCTGGAGTCTAATTAATAGTCATATAACAGCATGTTAGTGTTGACAAATGTCCCATAGTCATGCAAGATGTTAACCTTAGGGGAAATGGGGTAAAGGGTGTATGGGAAGACCCTGTGCTATCTTTGCAATTTCTCTATAAATCTAAAATTACTCCAAAATAAAAGGCTTATTACAAGAATAAGCAAACTTGGGTTTGGAAATCTACCCACCCAAACCCCATATTCACTAGCTGTGTGATTTGAAAAAAAGTTATTAAATGCTCTCAGAAACAGTTTCCTCATTTGTAAAATATGAACGATACCATCCACTTTTCTGGAGAAGTCAGGATTCAAGATCAGATTAGACACTTTATACATAGTTTTAGTGTTACTTTCACTAAATTTTAAAAGATCTGGGGTAACTTAGAGTAAAAAGCAACAGAGTAGCCAGAAAAGGGCACCACCATCAACATTCTCCTTGGTAAGTTGCCCAAATGAGTTCTGCAAGTTAATGCTGATTTCCTTAAAGGTGGCACTTTCATAAACATAAGATGAATGTATTATAAAAGATCTAAGGAAGACAGAGGAATTGATCAATCCAAAAATCTAAATTCTTGAAAAACAAATACCATAGAAAAACTTGTAGAAAATCAAATCAAGGGGAAAAAATATATAAGAACACTGTACAGTTTCATGTCAGCAAAATTCTAAACTTTAACAAAATTGATGTTTTTCTTTTTAAAATTTTTTATTTTTAATTGTTATGGATACACAATAGTTCTACATACTTATGTGATATTTTGATACAAGCATACAATGTGTGATGATCAAATTAGGCTAACTAGGATATCCATCACCTCAAGCGTTAATCATTTCTTCCTATAAGAACATTCCAGTTCCACTCTTCTATTTTGAAAAATGCAATATAAACTGATCTCACTTTAAAATATGGATATGAAAATCTAACTAATATATACTAATTTAATGAAACTAACATTTCCTTTAAATAATAATTTATCATAACTAAATCCATTTTATTATTCTTACAAAAATGGAAGAATGACTTAATATGAGAATATTTGGTAACATATAGTAAATCAAAGCAATTAAAAGACCAACTAAAAAAAGCATATGGAGCCGGGCACGGTGGCTCATGCCTGTAATCCCATCACTTTGGGAGGCCAAGGTGGGTGGATCGCTGGAGCTCAGGAGTTCAAAACCAGCTTGGGCAATATGGCAAAACCCCGTCTCTATTAAAAATATAAAAATTAGCCAGGTGTGCTGGTGCACGCCTGTAATCCCAGCTACTGAGTTGGCTGAAGCAGAACCCAGGAGGCAGAGACTGCGGTAAGCTGAGATCTTGCCACTGCACTCCAGCTGGGTGACAGAGCAAAACTCCTTAAAACTCCTTCTCAAAAAAAAAAAAAAAAAGTGTATGATATTCTCAAAGTTATTGAAAAGGCATTTTATAAAATAAATCTCCCATTCTTTAACTATTATAAAACTAAAATTAGAAAAGCATACACTTATATGATTTTCTAAAGTCTGTATCAACCTCTAAGATCAAAAACAAGGCAAGGATGCTCAGTCTTGCCACTTTGATTCAATGTAATATTGAAAATCCTAGCCAGATAAATTAGGCAAGAAAAAGAAATACAAGGAATTCAAATGGAAAATGAAGAGGCAAAAGTATCTCTGTTTGCAGATGCCATGATTTTGCATGTAGAAAACCCTAAAGATTCCAGGAAAAAAAAAAAAAAAAAAAACCTGTTAGACAAATTCAGCAAAACTGTAGGATACAAAAGGAACACTAAAAAATTGGTTGTGTTTCTATACACTAATAACAATTTTAAAAGGAAATTAGGAAAACAATCCCATTTATAATAGCATCAAAAAGAATAAAAACTTAAGAATAAACTTAACCAAGGAGGAAAAAGACTTGTACACTGAAAACTATAAAACACTGCTGAAAGAAATTAAAGAAGACCTAAATAAATGAAAAGATATCCTATGTTCATAGATTGGAACACCTATATTTAAAATGTCCATACTGCTCAATACAACTTACGATCCCTATCAAAATTCCAATGGTATTTTTTGTAGAAATTTTTAAAATGCTAAAATCCAAATGAAATATCAAAGAACCTCTAATAGCTAAAACAATCTTAAGAAGGAAGAACAAAGTTGGAGACCTCATAACTTCTAATTTCAAAATATATTGCAAGGCTACAGTAATCAATCTGTCTGTTCCAACTATGCCTGTTGGAACCCAAAGCTGGGAAGCTCATCTGCCCACTTGACCCTTGGGATTCCTCTGCTATCCCCATCCCTTGTGCAGGTTGTGTGCCCCTCTCTGTGGAGGTGCAGTGCAGACAGAAGCAACAGCATGGGCCTGGCTTCCAGTGGAATTGCTGGGCTAGTTTGAGGAAGGAAGGAAGCCCCACCTATCATGTCCACCCCATAGCCTGGAAGAAGCTCCATACCAGCAGGAAAGACCAACATGGAAGCCACAGCCCTGCTAATTCTGTGACTCATCAATCCTGCTGAATAGCCCAGCTATAATCACCACATTCCATTATCAGGGCCTCCTGTCCCCACATTTCCATCTGCCCATGGACAAACATGCCTCTCTTCCTGTCAGTTCAGAGTAGACCCAGTTAGTGGCTGATATTTTTCAAGTAAACTTTCAATGAGAAAGTTAAAAAACAATAACAAAACGAAAACAGTATGATACTGGCATAAAGACAGGTAAATAGGCCAATGGGACAGAATAGAGAGCCCAGAAATATACCTTCACATATATGATCAAATGGTTTTCAATAAAGATGGCAAGATTACACAATGGGAAAAGGATAGTCTCTTCAACAAATAGTGTTGGGAAAACTGGATATCCACATGCAAAAGAAGAAGTTGAATCCTTAATCTTATGCCATATACAAAAATTAATTCAAAGTAAGTTAAAGAACTAAACATAAGACCTGAAATATTATTAAACTCCTAGAAGAAAATATAGGGGAAAAGCTTCATGATATTGGAATAGGCAATGATTTCTTGGATATGACACCGAAGCACAGCCAACAAAAGCAAAAATAGACAAATTGGTCTATGTCAAACATAAAAACTTCTGTCCTTCAAATGAAACAATCAAGAGTGAAAAGGGGACCTATGAAACGGGAGAAAATGTTTGCAAACCTTATATTGGATACAGGTTAATATTCAGAATATATAACTTACTTCTACAACTCAATAACAGAAAAACAAATAACCCAATTTAAAAGTGGGCAAAGGACTTGAATAGATATTTCTCTATAGAAGATGTACAAATGGGCAAAAGCATATGAAAAGAGGCTCAACATCACTAATTATCAAGGAAAATACAAATCAAAACCACCATGAGGTATCACCTCACACCCATTAAAATAGTCACTCTTTAAAAAAAACAACAACAACAAAAAATCAAAAAAAAAAAAAACAGAAAATAGGCCAGGTGCAGTGGCTCATGCCTATAATCCCAGCAGTGTGGGAGGCCAAGGCAGGCGGATCATCTAAGCTTGGGAGTTCAAGATCAGCCTGACCAACATAGAGAAACCCCATCTCTATTAAAAATACAAAATTAGCCAGGCATGGTGGCACACGCCTGCAATCCCAGCTACTCAGGAGGCTGAGGCAGGAGAATCGCTTGAACGCGGGAGGTGGAGGTTGTGGTGAGCCAAGATCATGCCATTGCACTCCAGCCTGGGCAACAAAAGCGAGACTCCATCTCAAAAACAAAACAAAACAAAAAAACCCAGCAAATAATAAGTGTTGGTAAGAATGTGGAGAAATTGGAACCTTTGTGTACTGTTGGTGAAATTGTAAAATGATGCAGCTGCTATGGAAAACAAAAAATTAAAAATGAAACTACCATATGATTCAGCAATCCCACTTCTGACTATAAATCCAAAAGGATTGAAAACAGGATCTGGAAGAGCTATTTGTACACCCATGTTCATTGCAGCATTATTCACAATAGCCAAGAAGTGGAAGCAACCTAAATGTCCATTGCTATATGAATAGATAAAGAGCATGTGGTATATACATACATACATACATATATACATATTCAGCCTTAAAAAAGAAGGAAATCCTGTCATATACTACTACACGGATGAACCTGGAGGATATTATGCTAAGTGAAATATGCCAATCACAAAATGATAAATACTGCATGATTTCACTTATTCAGTAACTAAAGTAATCAAACTCATAGAAACAGAAAATAGAATAGTGGTTGCCAGGAGCTAGGGAAAAGGGAAGTTGTTCACGGTGTATAGAGTTTCAGCCATGCAAGATGAAAGTGTTCTATATATCTGCTGTATAAAAAATGCACATATAGTTAACAATACTATGCAGTACACTAAAAAATTGTTGAGGGTGAATTTATATTATTTTTTTACCACAATTTTAAAAAGCCTATATTAAGCAACAGCCAAGATATATTTAACAATAGAGCCATAGAAGCACTCCATTAAAATAAGATATAAAACAAGCATTCTCACAATAATCATCAATATTTAGCATTATTTTCATTCTGTCAATTCAATAAGATATGAATCAGAAACAAACATAAAATTATTATTTGCAGGTAATATTATACAGATGTAAAACAAAATAAAATCTACTTAAAAATTATTTAAAGTGATAAGAAAATTCAGTAAAGTGATTGCACACTTAAGTACAGAACCGGCCGGGCGCGGTGGCTCAAGCCTGTAATCCCAGCACTTTGGGAGGCCGAGATGGGCGGATCACGAGGTCAGGAGATCGAGACCATCCTGGCTAACACGGTGAAACCCCGTCTCTACTAAGAAATACAAAAAATAGCCGGGCGAGGTGGCGGGCGCCTGTAGTCCCAGCTACTCGGGAGGCTGAGGCCGGAGAATGGCGTGAACCCGGGAGGCGGAGCTTGCAGTGAGCTGAGATCCGGCCACTGCACTCCAGCCTGGGCTACAGAGCGAGACTCCGTCTAAAAAAAAAAAAGTACAGAACCAAGAAATGCAAGAAATTAACAGTTTTCCTTCCCAATAGTAGCCAAAAAGAATAAATATTTGAAAAACAGATCACATTCACGAGAGCAACAAAGATATAAAATACCCACTTGTTAAATATGTAGAACCCCTATGACAGAAACTATAAAATTTTACCAAGACACATAAAGAAAGACTTACATATATAGAATCCTGCCATATTTCCAGCTGTCATGACAAAACATTATAAATACGCCAATTATTCCTAAAATGACTTATAGATTCAATTTCAGTAAATAGTCCATTTTTTAAATTTAAAAATATTTCTCTCAGAAATGTGAGTTGTGATTTCATCTTTCATTCTACCCATCTTTGTAATTTCAAGAAAATGAAAAAAAACTAAAGGTTTGGGCTATGATGATGTCAGTGGGATTAGGGGAGTATCCTGGACTTCTAGAAAACACATATGTTCCAGAATCAGGAAGCATGTTCATGCTATGCCATCGTGTCCCAAGCACATATTTTCTCTTCTATTAAATAGTCACCCAATGATTACTTTCATCAACTTTCTTCCCTTCTCAACTAGTTGAAATTTAGTATTTATGTACACCTGAGTATTTGCCTACTTATTTATTATGGACTTGGTGGATGACCGCAAGGCTCAACCTATCTAGAATAGCCCAGATTTTTGATATGCTGAAGATCATGAGATGTCAAAAACTCACAAAGAGAAAATGGGAGATGAGTTGAATCGTTGTTTGCAGCAACAGACTGATTATCACATAACCCTACAATGTTCCTCCAGCCCCACTATTATGCACTGTGGAAGAGGTTTGCTAATGCTAGGCTGCTTTGGCAGATTCTTGAGGACTCTGTAAATCTCTATAAAGGACTCACACACTGGAGATAAGATTAAATTATTATGTGGGTCTTACGCAACCCACTAGCTCTGACCCTCTCATGTATTGGTCAATAATTGGTCCTTGTCCTTTTTTTTAAATTATCCCAGGACACAAATGGGCCACACTTCTGGGGAGAAGGACCTGGTCCTTGGAATTATTTGGCACTTTACGAGGTGATTCAAGGGGCCCATGTCCCTCCATTTGTGGCTCCAAGACCTCCAGGGCATAGTTCTTTTTTTTAAATTTCAATTTTTGTTTTAGATTCAGGGGGGTAAGTGTGCAGGTTTGTTACATGGGTATATTACATGACGCTGAGGTTTGTGGTACAATTAATCTCATGACCCAGGCAGTGAGCATAGTACCCAATAATAGGTAGCTTTTTTTTTAGCCCTTGCCCCCTCCTTCTCTCCTCCCTTTTGGAGTTCCCAGTATCTATTGTTGCCATCTTTGTGTCCACGTGTACCCAATGTTTAGCTCCCACTTATAAATGAGAACCTGCAGTATTTGGTTTTCTGTTCATGTGTTAATTCACTTAGGATAATGCCCTCCAGCTGCATTCCATGTTGCCACAAAGGACATGATTTCATTCTTTTATAGTATTCTTTATCCAGTCAAGGGCATAGTTCTTATCTCCATGGTCAAAGCGAAGTATCCTGGCTAGCAGGAAAAGGGAAGAGTAAAGGAGTTGGAAACTGCACATTATCAAATAGCATTGAAGAGAACTTGGTCGGCCGGGCGCGGTGGCTCAAGCCTGTAATCCCAGCACTTTGGGAGGCCGAGACGGGCGGATCACGAGGTCAGGAGATCGAGACCATCCTGGCTAACACGGTGAAACCCCGTCTCTATTAAGAAATACAAAAAACTAGCCGGGCGAGGTGGCGGGCGCCTGTAGTCCCAGCTACTCGGGAGGCTGAGGCCGGAGAATGGCGTAAACCCGGGAGGCGGAGCTTGCAGTGAGCTGAGATCCGGCCACTGCAGTCCAGACTGGGTGACAGAGCGAGACTCCGTCTCAAAAAAAAAAAAAAAAAAAAGAAGAGAACTTGGTCACAAAGACACACCTAATCCCAACGGGGAGCTAGGAATGTAGATTCTAGTGCCCTGGGACAAGGGGAGAATTCATTCAGGGGACAACCAGTTGCCTTTCACAGTCCTTTCATGGAGTACAGCAGTGAATGGGCACAGACTTAAACATTTTAGAACAATGTCTGGAGTTCCTACTTCATCACCTGCACACCATGTGCCCTCATTTTAAAATCATTTCCCCATCAATAGTGTTGACCTGTCATAATGGCATGTTTTCCCAAATGCATTGCTGACTGGACTAAAGAGGAATATCTTTATCCATAAAAGATAAAGAAGACCTCATACATTTGCAGAAAGATCTTAATACACAAGTCTTAAAAATAAACACCTTCAGGGTTACTGTCCCTTAAAAGAGGTTTCAGAAATTGTAGTTAACATTTGATTACATGTAATCATTTCAAATTTAGCAAAGTCCTTTCTGGGTTTGGCTAAGTAACTTTCTCCCTCTTGCTTTTCATATTTCAGTGATGTTTCAAAACCAATTTCTAGAGGAAGGGCTTGTCAATTCATACCAATCAAGTCCAAAATGGCCTACATGTATTTTTCTCTGGCTTTGTGTTCTTCATTTATCATGTGCTTTGTCACTGGTAAACCCAAGACCATCTTACAGTCCCTCTTTTACTGAAAATGAATCACATTTATTTATAACTAAGACACCCTTGAGGGAAAGGGAGAGAACAAAGTAGCTGGTTTACTTAAGTATGGAACCAAGAAATGCAATTTACCTCCTCGCTCTTTGCCCACCCTTTCCCAAGGCTATAATATATCCCTCAAAATAAGCACAATTGACTAAGATGTACTGCAACTGCAGGAAAGGAGATATTGTTCAAAAATATAATCTTTTGACTAAGAAATGTAATCATCTCATTACTAACATAGATTAGAATAATCCAGACAACTGCATTTTATATGAAGATTAGTCTAAATGGAACCCAGAATTAACTCTAAAATGAGTGAGTGTTTGGAAAAACAAAGAAATTCTTCCTTAGGTAGCGAAGTCTCTGAGCTGCTGATTGTGTATCTGTGCTGGATAACACCTTAAAATGGGTAACACCTCATGAATAAAGAAGCTTCTTTGTGGCTGTTTTTCTATAAACCACAGAGCACTTCTGTTTACTTTTACTAAAGAATGAGATGAACACAAGCTGAAGAGTAGCAAATGAAGTGGCTGTCGACCGACAGGGATAAATCTATTTAAAAAAAAAATCAGATTGCTCTTTGAATTGGGAGAAAAGGATAATAGATGCTGGCAGAGCCACCCAAGGTAATTTGCCTGGATCTCAGAAAGATATTTGCTAACCTTGGCACAGTAAACTAATAAATAAAATAAAGAAATTTAAAAATCAATGCTAACATTCATACATGAAAATTATCCTGGCTGGAGTTTGAGGTATATTATTTTAAAGACAGGGATGCCACATTGTCATGGTAACTAAGACAGAAAAGAACTCCTGGTATTTGCTTAGGCAAAGCAAGCTATCAAATAAAATTCTTTTCTAAACAATAAAGTTCTTTGAGAGAAAACATGTGGGTTTTCCTATAAGCCTAAGCATATAATCTAAGTAAATCTTGTTAAATTTAATGTTTAATCATTGCTCTTACATAAAAGGAAATCACTCTTGCCTGTTAACTCAAATTGTAATTCCTTAATTTTTTTCTTGGAAACCTATTTGCAAAAAACAATGTGCTTCCCAGGTGCATTGTTTAATACCAAGGGCATGGCAAAGAAGGCTTTTATGACCTGCTTCCAACATATGTCTCAACATTAATTTCCCTCATACCCATATTCCTGCCATGTTCCTTAAGCTCTAATTACTTAAGAATATCCATTATTTCTAGAACAGGCCATTTGCCTCCATCTAACTTTGTCATATATTATTCCCTCCATCTAGAATGATCTTCCTGCTTCCCTTACCTTCCCCACCTCCCACCTAACAGCCTAGCAAAATCTTACTTAACCTGATCTCGTTAAGAAACAGTTTCCCAAGATCATGTCCTTTGCAAGGACATGGATGGAGCTGCAAGCCATTACCTTCAGCAAACTAACACAGGAACAGAAAATCAAACACCTCATGCTCTCACTTGTAAGTGGGAGCTGAACAATGAGAACGCATGGACACAGGGAGGGGAACAACACACACTGGGGCCTGTCAGGGGGTCCGGGGGAGGGAGAGCATCAGGATCAATAACTACTACATGTGGGGCTTAATACCTAGGTGATGGGTTGATAGGTGCAGCAAACCACCATGGCACACGTTTACCTATGTAACAAACCTGCATGTCCTGCCCAATGTATCTTGAAACTTTAAACTAAATTAATTTTTTTTTTTAAGACAGAGTTTTGCTCTGTTGTGCAGGCTGCAGTGAAGTGGTGTAATATCGGCTCACTGCAACCTCTGCCCGCCAGGTTCAAGTGATTCTCCTGCCTCGGTCTCCCGAGTATTTGGGATCACAGGCATCTGCCACCACCCCCGGCTAATTTTTTTTTTTATTTTTTATTTTTTACTTTTACTAAATACGGGGTTTTGCCATGCTGGCCAGGCTGGTCTCAAACTCCTGACCTCAGGTGATTCAGCTGCCTCAGCCTCCCAAAGTGCTGGGATTGCAAGTGTGAGCCACTGCGCCCTGCCTAAATTAAATTTTTTAAAAAAGAAACAGTTTCCATGTCTCTTCCTTTGTAAAACTGTCCCCAAGCAAAGTTAGTTCTCCTTTCCTTTGTTCCCCGACAGTCCATACACCAGCTTCAGGCATGGCCATACTCTACTGCAATCCCCTGCTCACATGCCAATCCTCCTATCCAGGGCATCAGCTCCCCAAGGACACAGACATAGTCTCAAACATCTTTCAATTCCCAGGGTCTTCCCTATAGCTACTGCCCAACGCATGTGAGATAAAGGAACTTAAGTGTAATGACTGCTGTTGGTTCCCCACCCGTAGCTTCTTGGCTCTTACTTTTTCAAAGTACATCAGTTCAAGTTCTGTGAGTACCTGTGATGTTTTGCCAGAGGGTTTTCTTTGGCTACTAAAGCCTGCTCTGCCCACACCCAAGCTGAAAGCACAGAACAGGTTAGAGGTACAGGAGTAGTCTTCAACCAATGACTGACATAAGTTAGTGGCTAAAAACTCCATTCCACTCACCCCTTAGATGGGAGGACTCTGAGTTGCATGATCTACACTGTCAAGCAAAATTCCCCAGAGTCAGATTAAGCTCGAGTTGCCCTTAGTTTTTATGTCTTTTTTATTGATATATAACAGATGCACATATTTGGGAGTACATGTGATAATTTAATACATTTATATAATTTGTAAAGATCAAATCAGTGTAATTGGCATAATCATCACCTTAAATATTTAACTTTTCTTTATGTTAGAAACATTCAAATTATTCTCTTTTAGCTATCTTGAAATATACAAAAGATTACTGTAAACTATTGTCACCCTACTGACCTATTAAACACTAGGTCTTATTTCTTCTATCAAACTGTATATTTGCACCCATTAATCAAACTCTTTTTATCCCTCCTCCCACCTACCCTTCCTGACCTCTGGTAGTGTCAATGTCTTGAAAACACACCCTGCAATGACTTCCTTTCCTTTTCTATCTAATTTCCCCACTCTGCTACTGGTGTTTCCTAGAACCACCTCTCACATAAACTACTTGCACTCAAATCCTTGTCTCCAGGTTACTTTGTGAGGGAACCCAAATTAAGAAAATAAAATACTGAGTTGAATGTAGCACAAAGTTTCAACGGAGTATCAGTCAAGGTGAGTGTATTCTTTTA
This sequence comes from Theropithecus gelada, assembly GCF_003255815.1. NCBI lineage: Eukaryota > Metazoa > Chordata > Mammalia > Primates > Cercopithecidae > Theropithecus > Theropithecus gelada. Next base: position 38,032,913 of record NC_037689.1, read on the forward strand.
GAGATTGCTTGATCTAACTTGCTCTTTAAGATCAAATGCATACTTTCCTAGATCACCTGCCCTAAAATGGAAAGTTTTTTTACTTATTTCTTGAAATAATAGGTGGCTTTTAAGGTTGTTTAAGCAAAAGAATAGCATAACAGAAGCAGTGTTTTAGGAAAGCTATTTTGGCAGCAGTATAAGGATCGATGGATGATAAAACGAGGACATTGGGGAAGTTGAGTAGTCATTGCTAATGCAGGAATTTTCAGATAGGAAATGATGAAGGTCTGTTCTAGGATAGTAGCCTTGGAAATAAAAAGTAAAAGGCAAATATGAATGGTAGTGAAGAAACAAATAGCTCAATCATTCCTGTCAAGCTATGACTATTTGCCAGTTGCTACTGAATTCAAAGACAAGAAGCAGGGTATAGCACAAAAAGTCAAGGCCTGAGCTCCAGCTGAGCTTCTGCTAATGACTCTTGGTCAAGTCGCTTGGCTTCAGCTTCCACATCTGTTAATCAAGACAGATGAGAACAATAACTCCAATCCTGCCTGCTTTTACAAAGTTTTTCCAACTATTTAATGAGATGCTGTCTATAAAAATGTTTTCAAAGTTATAAAGAGCTAAAGACATTTGATATACTTTTACTGCAGAATATATACATGGCATAATCTCAGTCTACAATCAAAAGTAAGAAAGAATAACCAAGCATCGAAACAGTAAAAAAATGGCAGCATTAAACATCGATAAAATGCTATTGTAAATTGAGCAATGCAGACTATTAGATACATGAAGAAATTATAATGAATGTATTAATCTTGCAAGCCACAGAAAGCAAAATAACTCAGTGAAAGGAGGAAAAAACACAGTGAACTGGATTTGGCAGAAAAACTATAGTTAAACATATCGTATATTTATGATCAATTGATTTTCGACAAGTGTGCCAAGACAATTAAATGGGGAAAGAATAGTCTTTTCTACAAATGCTGCTAGGGCAACTGGATATCCACGTGCAAAAGAATGAAATTAGACCCCTACTTTACACCATACACAAAAAATTAACTCAAAAGGACCATAGACATAAATGTAAGGGCTAAAACTATAAAACACTTGGAAGAAAATATAGGACTATATCCTCATGACCTTAGGTTGGGCAATAATTTCTGAGATATGACACCAAAAGCATAAGTTACAAAAGAAAATAATACATAAATTGTGCTTCATCAAAATAAAAAACGTTTGTGCTTCAAAGGACACTATCAAGAAAGTGAAAACTAAAACCCACAGAACGGAAGAAAATATTTACAAATCATATATCTGATAAGGGTCTAATAACCAGAATATATTTCTTAAAACTCTTGTGACTCAACAATAAAAAGCAAAATAACCCAATTTTAAAATGGACAAAGGATCTGAACAGACATTTCTCAAAATAAGATATATAAATCACCAATAGGCACATGAAACAATGTTCACTATCATTAGTCATCAGAAAAATGCAAATCAAAACCACAATTAGATATTACTTTATATCGACAAGGATAGCTATAATAAAAAAGAAAGATAATAACAAGGGTTGTGAGGATGCAGAGAAACTGGAACCCTCATATATTGCTGCTAGGGTTATAAAAAGGTGCAGCCACTTTGGAAAACAGTCTGGCACTTTCTCAACATGTTAAATAAGCAATACTGCTCCTTGTTATGTGCCCAGGAGAATTGAAAAGATGCCTACACAAAAACTTGTACACAAATTTCATAGCAGCACAAAACTGGAAACAACCCAAGTATTCATCAATCAATGAAGGATAAACAAAATGTGGTACATCCTCACAGTGGAATATTATTTGGCTATAGGAAGGCATGAAGTACTCATTCATCCTACCACTGTTAAAAAACAGTATACTAAGTGAAGGAAGTCAGTCACAAAAGACCACATGTGAATGCATTTATGAAATTCCCAGAATAGTCAAATCCAAAGAGACAGAAAGTATATTAATGGTTATCAGGGACTAGGGGAAGGGAGCAATGGGAAGTGATCGCTAAGGAGTACAAGGTTTATTTTTGGAGTGATGAGGATTTTTTGGAATTAGATAGTAGTGATGGTTGCACAATGTTGTGGCCACACTAAAAAAAGACTGCATTGTACACTCTAAACAAGTACAATTTATGGTATTTGGATTGTATCTCAATTTTAAGATTATATATTATGTTATTCCATTTCTCTTTTTTTAATTTATCTCCTCAAATTCCTTTTACCAGTGATTCCATTTCTATAACATTCTTGAAGTAAACAAATTTATAGTGATGGAGACTACATTAATGACTGACAGGGCATAGGGTTGAGGGAGGGTGTGACTATAATGAGGTAACATGAGGGAGTTCTTGTGGTGATGGAACAGTTCTGTTACACATATCTATAAATGTTATAGAAATTCATAGAATTATACGAGAGAGTGAGGGAATGTAAAAACTAATGAAACCAAGTAAGTTCTGTGGTTGAATTAATAGAGTTGTACCAATGTTAGTTTCTTAGCTTTAATAAAGCACTACGGTTGTGTAAGATGTTATCATGGGGAGAATTTTTTGTAAGAGATGTTACAAGGGGAAACTGGATGAATGGCACATGGGAACTCTCAGTATTATTTTTGCAACTTCTTGTGAATCAAACTATTTAAAAGTTAAAACATATATACAAATAAATTGATTTTTAAAAACCATTCATGATGCAACCTAGACATAAGCAGATAAGTCCCAACCAGAATCTCCCTTTGCTCAGGGATTTAAACCTTTGAGATTTGTTCCTTGTTGCCTAGAACTCAAGATGACAGGTCCCCCATGTGATTTACCTTTCCCCTGAATATCCAAAGCTAAGTGATTTCTGCTCAGCTCTCCCCAGCCTCTGCCACTTGGTTTCTAGAGCAAAATCCTTTTTTGTCTGAGCCCTTATTCTTCCTACTTGGATCACAATTGCCAGAAAACCCATAACTCAGGGGAATCCCCTCAAGTCTGCCCACCAGCCTCAAAGACCTCTCTGCTGACCCAGTTCAGTGAACTTTCCCACAACCCATGCACTGTACATCAACCCCTTCGGTCACTGTTTTACCTTTTCTGGTAAGGAGAGAAAACTGCTCCTATTTTGTGTCCTATAACCTCCTCCCCCTACACATCAACTCCCTAGCCAGTCTGGAGGGCCTTTCCCCCATGCAGGAATCTCTTTGTCCTTTTCTTAGGGATCCACTTTAGCACTTCAAATAAAATCATCCTCGACTCACACTTCCTTTACACATCTCTCACTCCCACTCAGCAGCCCTAAACCAGGGTACCCAATGGGTTTTGGGGGATGTGTTTCCTTCCATTATTCAGCATACAGAGCCTGGCTCAGAACAAGGGTGCACAGGTAATTGACAATAATCATATCCTTTCTTTTAAATATTAAAGCATGTAATGCTCTAATTTTATTTTTAATCCTATGAATCCATTGGTTTCTCCCCACCACCACCACCGCTCACCCTCCACTGTAGAGTGACCCCCTTTTAAATTCAAATTCTCTTTTTCTCTTTTTGAGGAAAGAGTTACTTTGGCAAAACCTGGCATTGCCTAGGCGCTGATAATCAAACACAACAACATCTTGTTGGCTATATTATTAGTGAAAGTAAATAAATATGTCCATCAAGACCCGGGGTCCTGATTAATCCAGAAAATTGCTTTAGTATCCATCTAGAAATTGTCATTAGTGCAAGATGAAGGATTTCAGAGGCATTAACATTGGAAATTGACCTATAAAGATCCAATGGCTCCTGCTGTCAGAAATGTAAAATCAATATGTCAGCAGAGCTACAAATGCCTATAGGAAGTTATGCTTTGCTGATGTTTCCTCTGGCATGAGGCCTTCCTCCTCCCATCAGATGTCAAGATGGTCTCTGGTTGTGATGACACAGGTACTCTGTGTAACACGCTCCACTCTTGCCAGCTGCATAGTATTCCTTGGTGTTAAAATCAGTGCTTCAGAGATTTCCATTTCCTTTGTTGTTGATGAGAAACTTTCATTTCAGGTCCTTGGAGCTGTTATGATTATTTTACATTTATTTTTTATATTTATATATGTAATCTACTGAAATATTTTATGTTTATATATTTGATATTATTCAATATATTTAAATATTTCTATTTTATATTTACATATTTCTGTATTTTATACTTAATGTTAATCGTATTTGGCCTCAGTAGCAATAACATCAGAATAAAAATTTTCCTTGAATCTCAAATTACTAGTGAACAGATGTCTTTTTATGATGTGCCTATGGTTTTAGAATAAGTTCTCTTTTCAAACATTGTGAAATAGTAGAAAAGGCTCAGAACAGCATCCGTCAGAGTTCCTACAACCCAACTATAACTAAGTAATATTGAACCACATTAAGAAGAAATCTAAATTCTGCTACCCAATTAATTTTCTTCCAACCTCAGTTCATAAGATAAATTGGAATCCAGTTGGAATAAGTTTGCCACTGATTTGTCACCAGGACCAACTACATAATTTGCAGGGCCTAGTACAAATGAAAATGAGGGGGCCCTTGTTCAAACAGTAAGAATTTTAAGACAATGAGAACAGAGCACTAAACCCAACTTGAGGCCTTTCTAAGCACAGGGCCTTGTGTAACTGCACAGGCTGCACACCCGTGAAGCCAACCCTGCTCCCTACCATTAAACTCCACTGTGACCTTGGAAATGACTTGGGACCTCAAGGTTGAAAACCAGCCCTGTGTACCTTCTGAGTTAAGAAATCAGAATTTAAACATGTTTCAGAAGGGCTTTGGTTCATAGTCAAATGACCTGGAGAAGCCAGTGTATCAATTACAGGTTTCTTCTGGGAACCCATCTATAGTAGTTCATCCAGGTAGGGATGAATTTTTTTCTGGCACCAAGAATTCTGGATTGTCTCTGTGATTATCTGAACAGCATAAAATTTAAACTGACGATGTGAATTGGACTCACATGAATAGCCTGCTTCTAGAAAACAAGAGTGCCTCTTCTTTTAACTTTCAGATGATGAGCTTACAGAGTTACCCAGGATCAGCAGTGATAATGAATCAGCCAGGAGAGTGTATCAATCACTTAGGTTTCCTTAGCTGTAAGCAACAGAAACCAACTCTGGTTGACTTGAACATGAGGCAAATTATTGGATGACTCTTGCTACAAATAAGCCGTCTTCCTTTGCCTCAAATAATTTTTCACCCCTGAATAGCTGAGCAACCACAAGCAACAATCTGAACCCTTCTATGCCTCAATTTTTTATTGGTTAATGGAATATGAATTTAACTTATAGGGTGTTTTTAAGTGTTGTATACACTAAAGGCAAGTATCTTGAATAATGTCTGATAAATGGCACTCAAAAAATGTTAGTATTTACCCCTTTATAATCAGTTATACATTCTTCCTTGTGTCACAGCTATTTGTGTACAAATATAATGAAATGAAGGGATACTAGACTTTGGAACCATCTGGGTCCTACTTATAGCTTTTCCACTTACTAGCTGTGTGGTCTTGTTCTGTTTACCACTATACTTCCACCACCCAGTATAGTACATATCACTTAGAGCAAGAGCTTAAGGAACAGTCACTGAATGAGTGAAAAATCGAACTTTTCTGAGCCTCGGTTCTCCCAGTATGAATTAGACAATAACTGGCTCACTATACCAAGATATCTCAAACTGAAAAAATATAAACATTGCCTGACACAGCCCTTAACTGCATATTTGCTGCTCTATTAATGTTAGTTTCTTTCCTTTCTCAAAAACTGGTATTTCTGGCTCATGCGTATAATCTCAGCACTTTGGGAAGCCAAGGCAGGAGGATCGCTTGACCCTAGGAGTTCAAGGTTATGGTGAGCTATAATCATGCCACTGCACTCCAGCCTAGGCAATGCAGCAAGACTCTATCGCAAAAAAAAACCTGATACTTTCAGTGAATAAAAAAATAGCCTTGGAGTGCGGTCCATTTCATATACTCAGATTAAATCAATGAGTAGTTGTATTCAATTAGATTTGAACGCTTGTTTTAAAAATGTAAATATATGGGCCACAAAGGAATCCATTTCAATTTGAACTGAAGATAATTGAAATACATATTTCCATAAGGAAGAGGCCAGACAAAATATAAATCATTTCTTTTTTCACCCTTCATTATCTCAAAAGTTGTCAAATTATTGATGTATACTCAGAAAGTGATTTTGATGGACTTTGAAGAAACAGGAACAAAAGGACACTTAAAATAAAGCACATGCCTGTTATTATTTTAGCTCTAAAACTAGAGTGGATGAAATTGACAACTGCCTATTTCTTCAAATTATTGAGGATTGGTCACTCTGAAAACAAATTTATATGTTTGGAATTTAAGATATGCTTGGAAAATAATATCACTGTAATAAACTGAAATTCAGTGTGGGCTCCTTTCCCTACAGGACTCAACTGGAGCAAGCAATTTTCTACCAATCTCTGTTGTTATACAAACACAGGCAAAAAAGAATAGCTTGGGAACTTGGTTTTTTCCACAATAAAAAATAAAAGCTGCTCTTTTCATTTAAAAATCTTTCAATTACCTTTTACTTCATTCCCTTCTGTCTTGCAGATGGTTTCTTTTCTTTTCTTTTTTTTTTTTTTTTTATATATGTATTTCCTGTGTTTTTTAAATTTTATTTTTGGGTAACTCATTTTTTATAACATTTTTTTTTAATTATTATTATACTTTAAGTTCTGGGTTGTTTTCTATTTCACTGATAAAAGAGAAAACCAACCGCATAATTCTTGTGTCAGATGTATACCCTATTGATGACACAGCTATCTTAATTTTTCAGTTATGGACCTTAAAGAGTGTAACTGTACTGTTTGCAACTGAAAGGATAAATGCTTGAGCGGATGGATATCCCATTCTCCATGAGGTGCTTATTTCACATTGCATGCTTGTATCAAAATATTTTATGTACCCCATCAATATATATACCTACTAACCTACTATGTACACATAAAAATTAAAAACTGAAAATAAACATTTTGTTTTAGTTTCAGTTATGGGGTTCAGCTACATGATACAAAAGTTCTGTAATTTTTGTCCTCTCTAAAGTATACTCGCAAAAATTGAGCTATAGTAAAACATCTGTGAATGTATGTTTGTGTATTTGTGAATGGGGATGTGTGTGTGTGTGTGTCTGTACAAAGCACAGGAGAAGCTATAATCTAATTTAAGTGATAACTGTTCTTAATAAAAAATGCCCTTTACTAATTATTAGTTCTAACTTTAAAAAAATATTTCTTGATAGCGATGCAAGAAAACAACAATATAAAAATGAAGATAAGAATGTGATATGGGTCACAGGTTGATCATCAGAAAAGCTGGACTTTTCGTTCTCATTTCACTGCCAACTGGCTCTCTGACTATGGTAGCCAGCCTCCAAGATGGCATCCAGTGATCTCTTCTTTCCAGTATTCATGCCCTTATGTAGTCCCCCTCACATTATATCAGAGTAGGCCTGCGTGACCAGTAGAACATGGCAAAAATGATACTGCATGACTTCTGAGGCTAGATCATAAAGGGCATTGTGGCATCTATCTCTTGCTCCCTCTTGGATCACGCATTCCCAGGGAAGCTAGTTGTCATATCACTCAAGCGGCCATATGGAGAGGCCCACCTGGTGAGCAACAGAGGTTAATGACCAACAGTCACTTCAGTGAGCTTGGATGGAGACCTTCCAGAACTAGGCAAGCCTTCTGATGACTGCAGTTTTGGCTGACATTGTGATCACAGCCTCATGGGAAACTCTAAGCCAGAACCACCATCTAAGCAGTTTCCAAATTCCTGACAGAAACTCTAACATAATAAATATTTATTTTTTAAGCCACTAAATTGTAGAGTAACTTATAGGTAGAAATAGATTACTAATACAGCAACCCAGTAGAAACAACCACTTTATGTTTCCATTTCTCAGGTTCTTATTGAGTCAACAACTATTTACTGCCTAGTGGATCAGGCATTATTGGAATGAGAGTGTTAGAGTGAATGTTCCCGCCAGAAATCACAATAGAACCCACAGTTTGCTAGATCAAATGTTCACTTTCAGAAAAAGTTCAAATACTACCTGAAACCAGTACCACTGATTAGCTGACCCAACAATAATTCCCTTGTCCCTTGTTGCTTTCAAACTTAGGCACTGGAAACAGAACTCGTTGGCTTTCCCAGTCTCTCTTGCCACCAGTGGTGGCCATGTAACCTAATTCTGGCCTATGAAAGAGAAACACATTTTTTTAAGGATTTCCAGGAAATATTTTGCTTTCCTGATAAAATGGGCAAATATGGCTTGTACCACTCTTTCCCCTTTTTTCCTGCCCAGTGTCTGGAGCTGCAGCTGCCATCTTTCAGCCATGAATAAAGGCCTTGGGAATTAGGAGACTCTTGCCTTGCTATAGTTAAACTGCAAAATTAATGCCAGGACCTTCCTGCCTCCAGAGATAGAGAACTCTACAAGGCATAAAAGTTGCATTTTCTATTACTTGTTGCCAAATTCAATCCTAACTGACACAATACCATAGAAAGTGTTTGCTTTCAAAAAAATAATAGAGTTTATCTCCCAATACATCTCTGAATTCCATGAATTATTGGGATATATTTTTGCTAATATCAACACCAACATCAGCCAAAAATGCCTCTTCATGCCTTCCTAAACAATAGGCAATAGTGTGTTAGTAATACTGGCTGGGCACGGTGGCTCACATCTGTAATCCCAGCACTTTGGGAGGCTGAGGCAGGAGGATCACTTGAGCCCAGGAGTTTGAGGCTGCAGTGAGTGATCATCACACCACTGCAATCCAACCTGGGCAACAGAGTGAGAACTTGTCTCTGAAAAAATAAAAAATAGTAATAATATTCAACATTTCTTGAGTGCCTACCATGTGCCAAGCATTGTTCTAAGTGCTTTACAAGTATTAATTCATCTAATCTTCACAATAATTCCTCAAAGTCAATACTATTATTTTCTCCATTTTGCAGATGAAGAAACTGAGGCACAGAGAGATTTTAAAAAAAAAACTTGCAAGGCTTTACAACTAATTAAGTGGTAGAGCTGGAACTTAAACCAAGATCATTCAATTTAATTTCTGTCTCCACCATTTTGCTTCCTTATTTGACATTAGCAGATGAAGCAATGAAGATAAGAAAAAACCATTTGCACTCCTCAAATGCACAGGATCTTCCACATTTTGAAATTTTAAGCTCCTTGAATATTTTCTACTTAGGCAACTTCAAAAAAAAAATTTATTTTACTTTAAGTTCTGGGGTACATGTACTAAGTGTGTAGGTTTGTTACATAGGTATACATGTGCCATGGTGATTTGCTGTACCTATCAACCTGTTATCTAGGTTTTAAGCCCCACATGCATTAAGTATTTGTCCTAATGCTCTTCTTCCCCTTTCTCCCAACCCCCCTACAGGCCCCAGTGTGTGATGTTCCCTTCCCTGTGTCCATCTGTTCTCATTGTTCAGCTCCCACTTATGAGTGAGAACATGTTATGTTTGGTTTTCTGTTCCTGTGTTAGTTTGCTGAGGATGATGGTTTCCAGCTTCATCCATGTCCCTGCAAAGGACATGAGCTCATTCTTTTTTATGGCTGCATAGTAGTCCATGGTGTATATATGCCACATTTTCTTTATCCAGTCTATCATTGATGGGCATTTGGGTTGGTTCCAAGTCTTTGCTATTGTAAATAGTGCTGCAATAAACATGTGTGTGCATGTGTCTTTATAGTAGAATGATTCATAATCCTTTGGGTATATACCCAGTAATGGGATTGCTGGGTCAAATGGTATTTCTGGTTCTAGATCCTTGAGGAATCACCACACTCTCTTCCACAATGGTAAAACTAATTTATACTCCCACCAACAGTGTAAAAGCATTCCTATTTCTCCATATCCTTGCCAGCGTCTGTTGTTTCCAGACTTTCTAATGATTGCTATTCTAACTGGTATGAGATGGTATCTCATTGTGGTTTTGAGTTGCATTTCTCTGATGACCAGTGATGTTGAGCTTTTTTTCATATGTTTGTTGGCCACATAAATGTCTTCTTTTGAGAAGTGTCTGTTCAAATCCTTCACCCACTTTTTAATGGGGTTGTTTTTTTCTTGTATATTTGTTTAAGTTCCTTGTAGATTCTGGATATTAGACCTTTGTCAGATGGATAGATTGCAAAAATTTTCTCCCATTCTGTAGGCTGCCTGTTCACTCTGAAGATAGTTTCTTTTGCTGAGCAGAAGCTCTTTAGTTTAATTAGATCCAATTTGTCAATTTTGGCTTTTGTTGCCATTGCTTTTGGTGTTTTAGTCATGAAGTCTTTGCCCATGCCTATGTCCTGAATGATATTGCCTAGGTTTTCTTCTAGGGTTTTTATAGTTTTAGGTTTTACATTTAATTCTTTAATCCATCTTGAGTTAATTTTTGTATAAGGTGTAAGGAAGGCATCCAGTTTCACAGTAGGTGTATATGTTTATGGGGTATGTGAGACGTTTGGATACAGGCATGCAATGCTTAATAATCACACAATGGTGAATGGGGTATCTATCACACCTCAAGCATTTATCCTTTGAGTTACAAACAATCCAATTACACTCTTTTAGTTATTTTTGTTTGTTTGTTTGTTTATTTGAGATGGAGTTTCACTCTTGTTGCCCTGGCTGGAATGCAATGGCACTATCTTGGCTCACTGCAACCTCCACCTCCCCAGTTCAAACAATTCTCCTGCCTCGGCTTCCCGAGTAGCTGGGATTACAGGTGCCTGCCACCACACCTGGCTAATTTTTTTGTATTTTTAGTAGAGACAGGGTTTCACCATATTGGTCAGGCTGGTCTCGAACTCCTGACCTCAGGTGATCCACCCAGCTTGGCCTCCCAAAGTGCTGGGATTACAGGCGTGAGCCACCGCGCCCGACCTCTTTTAGTTATTTTTAAATGTACAATTATTACTGACTACAGTAACCCCGTTGTGCTATCAAATAGTAGGTCTGATTCATTCTTTCTAACGATTTTTTGTGGCCATTAACCATCCCCATAAGTCTCTTATGCCTTCACTGCCCTTCCAAGCTTCTGGTAACCATCCTTCTACTCTCTATCTCTATGAGTTCAATTGTTTTGACTTTTAGGTCCCACAAACAAGAGAGAACATGTGATGTTTGTCTTTCTGTGTCTGACTTATTTCACTTAACATAATGACCTCCAGTTCCATTCATCTTCTTGCAAATGACAGGATCTCATTCTTTTTATGGCTGAATAGTACTCCATTGTGTTTATGTAACACATTTTCTCTATCCATCTGTTGATGGACACTTAGGTTGTTTCCAAAACTTGGCTATTGTGAATAGTGCTGCAACAAACATGGGAGTGCAGATACCTCTTCAATATACTGACATCTTTTCTTTTGGGTATATACTCAGCAGTGGGATTGCTAGGTCATACGGTAGCTCTATTTTTACTTTTTTGAGGAATCTCCAAACTGTTCTCCATAGTGGTTGTACTAATTTACAGTCCCACCAACAACGTATAAGGGCTCCCTTTTCTCTGCTTAGGCAACTTTAAATTGTATGTATAATCAGCACGTGGAGAAGAACCGGATGAACAATAGAATAAAAGGTGAAATAAGTGATTTGAATGAAGGAGAAAGTAACACTAACAGCCATCATCACCACCACCATCTTCATTAAAATCATATTTAATACTGATTGAGTGCCTGTCTTATTCCATGCACTATACTAATATTAATTCTATGCACTATACTAATAACTACTGTCAATCAGCTTCTGGGAGTGATATGCTGTCTTAGTTGTTCAAACCCAGCACACTAAACTACTAATAACTAGTGCATAGAAGAAGTCATACTAATAATTACTATGTCTTCTTTATATATAAAATGTTTAGGTATGATTCCTGAAAGGTCATTTAGACCTGATTTTCAAATGGCCACTCCAATCATCAGAGACACAAGTATCCATCAATTAAGAGAAAACCAAAATCATACTCAGACGAACCTTGGGGAAATGTATCCAAAGCTCTTTAATAGAAGAAAAATTAAATAGCTATAATTTATTGAGCATTTACTCAGCATTAAGTGCCAGACACTGCACTTAATGTGCTGCAAGAATTCTCTCCTTTAACTTCACAAGACTCTCAGAAGTCCGATTATAAGTCTTTGGTCCCTTCTGTGTGGAGGGCTAAGAAAGGGATGCAAAGGTTGGGAGTAACTTGATAAAATCTCTCAGAGCCCCAGTCCCATCCTCTATCTTCTATGCACACAAAATGACCAGACTCCTGGTCAGAGACAAAGGACAGCAATAGCCACAGCTAAAATAACATCACGTGCACTGATTCCCTGAATCCCAGTTTCCACAGGGGATGCAACGAGGGCCAGATGATGCCTGAACATACATTACAGGTGCATTACAGGAAAGGAGCTCCAAGCTTAGGAAACACCAACCTTTGATAAGAGGGCTACTAGTAAACCTGCCCTGGAGAGACACATTATCCTGAACAGCAAACAAATCTACTCTCTGCTCTGGAGGGAGACACTCTCTCTACCTTCTAAGGTTCCTCATTATGCAAACATCCTTGAAAAGTTAGTCTGGAACACAAATCTGTTAATGCATTTGCCCAGATGTGCAGAAATGCAAATTACCATTGGAGAATTGCCTCCCAACAAACAAATGGTCCAGCAAGGTTTTCACAGGATTATTCCAGCACTTCTAGGTGAGTATAATTGTAGGAACAGAAATTAGGATTGTACATGTTTCTAAGCTTCAATTTACTTAATTATTTTGAAAGCCATTGTAGGATGTCTATAGGCTATAATGTCAAAAATCATTCGCCTATTTCAAAAACAATACATTGCAAAAAATGTTTTTATAAACACGGAGTGCCCTTCCTGAAACACAGATAGGCTCTTGACAGAACCCACTTATACCCACCACAATGTATATTTAGTCATGGACATCCTAATGATAGGAGAGCTCATCCTATCATTGAGCTCTCAAGCATTGAGTCATTGAACTCATCAAGTGGGTTTTCTGAGAAGAATAAAGTTACGAATGGTGTTGGTGATGAAGTTTGTGAATGAATAAATTAAATCCATTGATACTTTATTAACAACTATTAAGAGCTGCTAAAAGGGTGCCATAGGCCAGGTAAAACTGGTTCAGTCTTCAACCTATTAGGTTACTATCTAATTAACCCTTATTATTACAGATGAGGAAACCCATATAATAAGTATATTTCCCAAGATTACACAGTAGGTTATGGCGAAAAACACATCTATCTCACTCCACATGTGGTCCCAAAATGTATTAACAGGACTCTTTTGATCACCTTTAGGCATATTAGAATACTTTTAGAAACTAGGGACCTTCATGGGCTCATAAAGAAACTTGAATTTGGATTCTGAACCCATATAAAATGATAACACCATTTTTTTCCCTAAAATAACCACTCTCCAACCAAAAATTTGGGACCCAAAAATGCCTTTTCCCAAATGGAATGGGGAAAAAATAAGCCATGGCATTTGTAAAAGCTAGTCAATGATGAATTAGCCTCTGGATTATCATAAAACTAATTTGGTAATTCTGTGATTGTTACGAAATTAATAGTAACTAGGGAAAGTTACCCAAAGACCTCAATCATTTATTTAGTGCCGGCAATATCCCACGGGGAAAAAACCCACAAGCAACTATTTAAACCACCTCACACATTCATGAAAAAAAAAAGAACATGAGTATTTATCAGTTAATCGAAATATCCATCTTTTCAGTTCTTAAACTTAGAGAAAAAATATAGGAAAAAATCATAACTATGTTTGCATCATAAATACTATAGTATAACAGCCTCATATTTTAATCAAGATGTCATCCCATCAATGTGTGCGAATTCCAATGTGACAAAGTCAAACGATAGCATTACATAAGAGGATTCAATTCCCAAAAAAATTTTAAAAATTAGAAAAATCCAAAACACATCAACATATTGACAATACTTCAGTTTTCAGAATTTTGGAGATGTTCATTATTTTTCTTGATTTTCATCATAATTACTATAGTGTACCTATGAAGTCTGATGAGCATCCAAATGAAGATTATCGGCTTTTACCATGCTTAAGAATCTATATTGAGTTTGAGATCTAGGCTTTTCTCACTGGCATTTTTACAAAATAATAAAGATAAAAGGTAATAAAACATTCAAATAATGGCACAAGCACTGCTGTGCAAAGATGGAGATGCTTTTAAACCTGATGGTTGAACGACAGGTAGCACCAATATATGATAGCTGGAAATACTCATCAGATGATATACTTAAATTTCAATTTGGCTAATGAAAGGCAGTTTAAGGATTTCCAGATGAATAATGTATTAATATGTGGGATGCATAAAACTCAAATTACAAAGGTCAGCACAGATGAAATGTAAAAGACTTCTGAACTTCCCAGGTGTGATGGCAGCTAGCTAGCACTGTGTGCTCCTCAGTTTCCATTATCTCTGCAGAACACCCATGGATGCACAGGACATTTTCTTTCACAGAAGCCCTGGAAGCTGAGCAAAGCAATCAAGACTTGCCTCCCACTAGTAGAAATTCTGTTGGCCGTAGGGGAGATGAGCTTGACGTTAAATTGTCTTATTCACTTCCTAGTCCTTCAAAACAGGACAGAGCCAGAGAGGAAATAGGAAGGAGTGGAATGTAACTGACCCCCCAATATCCACCTCTACCTTGGAGAGAATAGGTCTGAGTCATACCTTTTCTGCAGGAAAACAACTCTCTGAGTCGCTTAGGATTGTAGATACAGGAATTTGGCTAAGACCTGTACCCATCAACTCACTCCCTCAAGTTAAAATCTGAGGCAGAAATTATGACAAACCCCAGTTGGTCCATGAACATAACCAGGGAGAGAGTAGTATTACCTCATCTTTTGCAAAACTCAGGTCAGGCTAGATCTCTTTCTTGCAAGGATGAACTCACAGGAGGGGAATAAAAGAATTTAACATGAAAAGATCAATAAAAATATTTTGCAACATTAAAATCTGATCACATAGCAGTTATTTTTCAAACGTTGATGTTCCAGGTACTCGCTTAGCACTTCACATACTTACCTACCTTCATTTTCAAAGCCACCCCGTGAGAGAGGCACTGAAGTTCCAGAAGGATAGTTAAATCTCCAAAGTCAAACGGCTGATTGGTGGCAAGGCTGGGACTCAAATAAAAATTGAAGGTCTGTGTTCCTAATCACACCCCAGGCTCCTTCCCAGGGAACCAGTGACCTGTGCTTCTCAACTCTCAGGACACATACAAATCCCTGGTTGAAGTGGCGAGGGTGGCGGTGGGGATGGGGGAGCATGTCATGTTAAAATGCAGATTCTGATTCTGTGAATCTGGGGTGGAGCCTGAAAATGCACATTTCTAACAAGCTCCTGGGTGATGCTGATGCTGGTGGTGCTTAGACCACAGTTTGAGCAGCAAAGATCAAGAAAGCATGCAACTTTGGGGAAACAGGAAGAAATTAGGCTCTCAAAAAAATGGCAAAAACCTCAACTACTTTTGCACCATCCTTATATATAAGAAAATGTGAACTCTGTGAAGTAGGCAATGAAAGAAGAAATAAAAGTGCACAAGGCTGGCATGAAAATAGAAAGACGAAGAAGGAGCTGGGGCAAATTGAAAAGAATCCAACGAAACTACAAAGAAAGACAGAAGTATCCACTGGAGCCAACAAAAGAGCAGAATCTGCATTAGGAAAAAACAAATAAAAAATGTATAAGGCAAACTTACACAGCACTCCAAAAATAATGAGGGGAAAGAACAAAAGGATGAAAATGATAAAAAAAAAAAAAAAAGATTACAGCAACAGGAACAAAGATACAAGCTTCTAAAAACAGGCATTGTAGAGGGGGAAGCAGGACAACTGGGGCAAACAGTAAACTTGAAGATACAGTATAGGAAAACATTCCTGCACCGAAGATATTCAGACTTAACACTGAAAAAGTGAGGGTAATTTCCCATGGCAGACACTGTTGGTGCCCTGCCTCGTTTCCCCTCCTGACACTTCAGACTCCACCTGCTGCTACAGTGGATTGTTCCCTGGGCTCCCTGACAGCTCCCTGCCTCAAGCACCCATATCCCTCTGCCTTCGAGAGAGCTTGTGCACCAAGAAGCTCAGATTTAACACCCTCAGATTAAATCAACCAAGGTGGAGCCAGATTCAGGGGATACACACCTCAGGTTCACCTTCACAGGCTGGGACAATTTTGAGGTATGCTCTACATTGTCTCCCAATATCCCCAATAAGATTGAGCCCCAGTCACCTGCAGTTGTAATCCACACATTCACTCACTCTTTATTGGCTTTTCTCTCTTCTTTGACCCACTCCCACTCCCTAACCTGGGTATCCTGCAATCACCTCCCAATTAAATTATTGGCTCCCAAGTCTTTGTCTCAGGATCTGCTTTTCAGGAAACACAAGCTAAGATATGCCCCAAATGTGTGAGAGGAAAATCCTTAACTATATTCAAAAGGAAAGAAATTCCACGTTTAATGGTGCATTATTTAACGGGTCAAGTGGCTCCCATGTTTTGAATTCCAGAGCTTAGAGGCAGCACTAAAGTGGGCAACAGATAAGTCCTCCCAGACCTCACCCCTTTCACCACTTTCTCCTCCTTTGGTCTCCACTATACATGGTTCATAATATCCAGAATGCCTTAGAGCATGATTCCTATCCTTTGTCTCCCCCTCTTACCTGTCAACACCTCATAAACAGAAACTGCAATTTAATGGCTTTGTATTCCAAGCACATAGCACAGTATCTTACACACAGAAGACTCTTGATAACTTGCTAAATAAATGTTAGGTAAATAATTGGGTCCTAGGACTGGCTCTGCCACTGACTAGCTGTGTGACCTTGGAAAAACCACTTAAAGACTTAACTGAGCCTTAGTTATCTCCATTTATAATATGAGATAACTCGACTCCATGTTCTCTGAGGTCAAGTTATTATATGAATCTAGATAAGTAAAATTTCTCCCCACTCTCTGATTTTGTGTGTGTGTGTGTGGGTACATAGTAGGTGTATATATTTATACGATACATGAGATGTTTTGATACAGGCATGCAATTTGTAACAATCACATCATGGAGAATGGGGTATCCATCCTCTCAAACATCTACCCTTTGTATTACAAATAATCCAATATACTCCTTTAGTTATTTTAAAATGTACAATTAAGTGATTGTTAACTATAGTCACCCTGTCGTGCCACCAAATAGTAGGTCTTATTCATTTTATCTAACATTTTTTTTGTGCCCATTAACCTCCCCCACCTACCCCCCATCTCTGATCTCTTGAGCCTGGTTAATGCAGTATAAAGCTGGCCATACTATAAGGGAAATAGTCAAATCTTTGTGGATCACACTAAGCTGTAACTATGGCATTTCCTAAAATCCTAGCACTTAACAGTTTCTTTGTG
Source organism: Theropithecus gelada (assembly GCF_003255815.1). Classification (NCBI taxonomy): domain Eukaryota; kingdom Metazoa; phylum Chordata; class Mammalia; order Primates; family Cercopithecidae; genus Theropithecus; species Theropithecus gelada. The sequence goes on from NC_037689.1 coordinate 38,050,420, forward strand.
TGCCTAAGTAAAATTCTACTGGTGACTATGATGTACCCTTATTGTCCAAGGCATTGTCTGTTCCTGTGTTGTCCAGTATGGTGGACACTAGCCCCATGTGGCTATTAGGCCCTTGAAATGTGCCTAGTCCCAAATGAGATGTGAGGTAAGTGTAAAAGACACATTGAATTCTGAAAAATGTAATACCAACAAAATGTGAAATATCTCTGCTGTGTTGTATGGATTACATGTTAAAGTCTCACATGTTGGATATATTGGGCTAAATGAAATACATTACTAAAATTAATTTTACTTATTTCTTTTACTTTTTAAATGTGGCTATGAGAGCACTTAGTGTGAAGAAAATTTAGTGACTCACATCCTGTTTCTACTGGACAGTTTCTGATGATAAAAAAGATGCATGTCTTAGTCTCTGACCTTTAAGACTGTTTCAGCATAGTGGAGAGAGACGTGGAGAGAAGAAATAGACCCAGAAGTAACTAATAGAAGGCAGAGTGACTGTGAAACAGAAGAATAGAGGGACAATGTACTACATGAGTTAAGAGGAGAAGGAATTCTATAACCAGGTTTTATTTATGGGGGAACCATGTTGAGCCTGCTCCTACATGGGAACACACCCTGTTGTGTTTTGTCATTTTTCTCACAGAGATTCATGCATTATCACAATAAGCTTTTGCTAACAGCTACTGAGGAACTAGAGAAAACCAAACCAAACCTGGTCTCAAAGATATTATTGTCCCAGAAATGCTCTGAGAATAAGAGAAAATCTTGTTTATATTTCCTGCTTGTGGTGTTCAAATCTACCCAGGGACAGGATGATATAAATTCCCCAAAATAAAGAATTGTGGCTTGACTCTCCCCATATCCCCTAAAAAGACAAATTATTGTTCACAGTGCAATCTCTTGAATTGGCTAAATGGTCTTCCAAATAAAAATTTTGAGAGATGGGTCCCCCAGGTGCTTATAAATTCCCCCAGTCCCTTAATGAGTGTATCAGTGCGACTTCATGACAACTGAATGGAAAATGAAAAACTTGATGACTGACAGAGTCGGCTGAGATGGGTTTACTTGACATCCACTTTGTAATTCTAGCTTCACCATGATCTTGTGTGATAGCAAGTGAGACCTAAAGGCAGTGAACCGAATTCTACCTTTTACAATCCAGTATCTATTCCCCCTTTTTTCCTTCCTAGCAGAAGTCTGTTTTTGCTGGAGGAGGCAAAGGCCCAGCTAAAAACTACATTCCCCAGCCTCTATCGCAGATGGGATGACCACGCAAGCCAGTTCAGGCCGAGAAAACATACATAGAAGTTGTTGTATAGGGGGCCAGGCTCACAGCTCACCTTAAAGAGGGTATCAGGGTGGCCCACAGCTGTAGTCTCAGCTACTCAGGAGGCTGAGCTAGGAGGATCTCTTGAGTCCAGAAGGTCAAGGCTGCAGTGAGCTATGATCATATCACTGCACACCAGCCTGGAAAACAGAGTGAGACCTTGTCTTAAAAAAAAGAAGGCAGCAGAGCAGACTCAGATAGGGCACCCTCCACCCTGTGACTTCTGCCCTGCCAATCTTCCTGCCCACAATGTGGGCACAGTGAGGAAGGAGAAGCAGCCAACTGTGACCTGAACAACAATCACACACTGAGGACAGCTGAGGAAAGAGATGGAGCCTGCAGCCTTAGTGTTATTATGGAACCACTAGCCCTAGACTGGATTCTCTGTTATGGGAAAAACATGAAATAACTATTTGTTTAATCCACTGATTTATACATTTTTGTAACTGATATATTTTGAGTTGGCTGGTTGCTTTGTGTACCCAACTGATGATCTCAGTTTGTTCGTTTTCACCAAATGTGTTGATGTTTTGGTGACCTACCAATCCACCAATGGCAATGTCAGTATCCATCATTGCTGTCTAACAGACCACAAAACTTAAAAGAATAAAGCATCTCGACTACAACAAATGTTATACTGGGTACGACCTGTGGTTTTCCAGTTCCTTGTTGTCACTGACTGTACTCACTGACACTTATCTCAAGAGCCTGAGGATGGTGTATTGAGTACTTGCTATTGACCAGACACTATTTCAAGTGAATTATGTATATTATGCATTTGATCCTTAGATGGACTCTGCAAGATAGGTAGTTATTTTTTCCATGATACATATGAGGCAGAAATAGGGCATATGAAGTTAAATGACGTGCCCAGCATCTCAACTACTAAGTGTTAGGTTCATCTGAATTCAAATTCATGTCAGCTAACACTAGAGCCTGTTCTCTACTAGCTATACTTGATTGTCCCCTGCTCACAAAGAGCCCTAAATTCTTCCCTCAGTGATGCTTTAAATGTGTGGTACCCATTATTTTTTGTTTAAACCTAGTCAATATTTTAATATCTTCTTGAACCTACTTACAATTTTATTCAATGCTATCTCTCGTGGCATGATTCAAAATCATCACCACCATCACTATAGACAGGATCATTCTGGATGTGCTTCCAGTTGATGATGAGTCAGAGCTAAAAGGACACACCATTTAACTCCATATTGCTCGATAACCATTGTTTTAAGCTATCCAGCCCTGTTTGAACCACCTGATAATTACATTCACACAAGTGACCCAAGCCCGGATCAGCAGAGGAACCACTCAGCTGAGCCCAGCCCAAATTGCTGACACATAGACTCATAAGCAAACAAAATGGTTGCTGTTTTCAGTCAAACAATATGCCCATAATCCCAGCTTCTAATTTAAATCCATGCCAGCTGACACTAGAGCCTGCTGTCTACCAACTATACTCTTTGGCTTGGGCGAATCTAGTTTCTACTTATTGTCCTAGCATCCTGTTGAGTTTAGCATTTGTTTTGGTATTTTCATTTTTAAGAAAGTAATACTATAAATAGATGTATTTATGTAAGTTGAGCAGATTTTCTTGACTTCCATCTTGTAATTACAACTTCTGTGATGGTTTCATGCAGTAGCATGTGAAACCCATAAGCAGTGAATAGAATCCTGCCTTTAACAAGTGATTAAGTATTAAACTTGGTTACTAATAATCAATTCCTTCTTTTCCAATGTTTTCCACACGCAGATGTATTAACACTGTTCTTTCAAGGAAAGCATGGAGAGCTCTAGCTGATCAAATGAAGTGCTCTCAGACTACAGCAGGCAAGGATAATGTATCAAGTATCCATTACAACCTAACAAACCACCCCAAAACTTAGGGACTTAACTGCTATTTTGTTTGCCTATCAGTCTATCAGCAATTTATGCTAGGCTCAGCTGAGTGGTTCCTCTGCTGAGCTGGGCTTGGATCACTCATGTGAGTATAGTCATCAGGTGGATCAAAACAGGGCTGGATAATTTTTTTTTTTTTGGCACTTCTAGACAATTTTTATTTATTTATTTATTTATTTATTTTGAGACAGGCTCTCACTTTGAGGGTTGGATAATTTAAAACAATGGTTATCGATAACAATTATAATTAGGTTGACTATGTAATTTGTAGTCCAAACCAAGACAGATCCAAAGTAAAATGGGAGGGTCTAAAATAAATGAAATATTTATTTCATTTATTTTTTAATATTTAAATATTTAAAATATTTAATGTTTTATTTTGAAATAAAATATTTCAAAAAAAGACATGAAATCAACCTAGCTGCCCATCAGGAGTAGACTGGATAAAGAGAATGTGGTACATATACACCATAGAATACCATGCAGTCATAAAAAAAAGATGAAATCATGTCCTTTGCAGCAACATGGATGCAGCTGCAGACCATTATCCTAAGCGAATTAAGGCAGAGACAGAAAACCAAATACCATGTATGCTCACTTCTAAGTGGGAGCTAAACATTGCATACTCATGGACATAAAGATGGAAACAATAGACACTGGAGACCACTGTCAGGGGGGTGAAGAGGGTAAGGGTTGAGGAACTAACTATTGGATGCTCTGCTCACTACCTGAGTGACAGAATCAATCGTACCCCAAACCTCAGTATCACACAATATACTCATGTAACAAACCTGCACATGTATGCCCTGAATCCAAAATAAAAGTTGAAATTGTTTTTAAAGTCTTTCAAAAATAAGTTTTACATATATATATATGTACATGAAAACAAAACTGAAACTTTTTTATTGATAATCTTGACATGAAAAAATAACAAGCAGGGCTGGGCATGGTGGCTCACGCCTGTAATTCCAGCACTTTGGGAGGCCAAGGTGGAGGTCAGGAGTTCGAGACCAGCCTGGCCAACATGGTGAAACCCTGTCTCTACTAAAAATACAAAAAATTAGCTGGGCGTGGTGGCAGGTGCCTGTAATCCCAGCTACTTGGGAGGCTGAGGCAGGGAAATTGCTTGAGCCCAGGAGGCAGAGGTTGCCGTGAGCCAAGAACATGCCATTGCATTCCAGCCTGGGCGACAGAGCTAGATTCCGTATCAAAAAAATAAAATAAAATAACAAGCAGAACGATGATTTTTGTATACACAGTTGACTCCTGAACAACACAGGTTTGAACTGTATGGGTCCACTTATATGCAGATATTTTTCAATAAATATATTGGAAAATATTTTAAAGATTTTATGACAATTTGAAAAACTCCCAAACCAGGTAGCCTAGAAATATCTAAACATTTAAGAAAAAGTTAGACACGTCATGAATGCATAAATATATGTAGATACCAGTTTACTTCATCACTTACTACCATAAAATATACACAAATCTATAAAAGTTAAAATTTATCAAAACATATGCACACAAACACAGACGATACATGGTAAACAGTCGAGGGAAATGTAAACAAATGTAAAGATGCAGTTCTAAATCAAGACTGCATAAAATTTACTGTAGTAATACTGCACTGCTGTAATCATTTCATAGACATCTCCTGTTGCTTTCGTGGTGAGCTCAAGTGTTGTAAGTATGCGCTTAAAACGTTGCAACGTGAGACTGATTATCTTTACGTGAGCAGTTTGTCTCTACAGTAAATTGCAGATCACAGTAAGAAATAATCTCTTGCGGTCCTCAAGTATTTATCATTGTATTTAGTCCAATACTGTAAATTTTGAATAATATCATGGGACCCATATGATGTGCCACTAGTGATGCTGGAAGTGCTCCCAAAAAGCAGAGAAAACTCATAACATGACAGGAAAAAGCTGAATTGCTTGAGCACTGTAGATTGAGGTCTGCAGCGGCGGTTGCCCATCATTTCAAGATAAATGAATCCAGTGTAAGGACCATTGTAAAAACAGAAAAGGAAATTTGTGAAGCCATCACTGCAGTTATGCCAGCAGGTATGAAAACCTTGCACTTTTTGCAAAGTACCCTTTTATCTTGTATTGAAAATACAGCTTTCATGAGGGTGGAGGATTGCGATAAGAAAGGTATACCTATAGACTCTAACATGATTCTAGAAAAAGTGAAGTCATTATATGACAATTTAAAGCAAAAGTAAGGTGAAGGATCTAAAGCCAAAGAATTTAATACCAGCAAAGAATGGCTTGACAGTTTTAGAAAGAGATTTGGCTTTATAAATATCAAGATAACAAGAGAAGCAGCTTCTGCTGACCAAGAGGCAGTGCATGAGTTCTCAGCCACCTTTGAGAAAATCATTGCAGAGAAAGGATATCTGCCTGGGCAGGTTTTTAATGGAGACAAAAGTGTCCTATTCTGGGGGGGAAAAAAACCACAAAGGACATTTATTAGTAGGGAAGAGAAACAAGCACTAGGATTTAAGGCAGGAAGGGATGGGCTAATTCTACTGTTTTCTGCAAATGTAGTCAGGTTTATGATCAGGCCTGCCCTCATCTAACCCCCGAGCCTTGAAGGGAAAAGAAATACCAGCTACCAGTCTTTTGGTTACACAACAAGAAGGCCTGGACAACAAGAGCTTTTTTCTGAGTTAGTTCCATTGATGCCTTGTCCCTGAAGTCAGGAAGTACCTTGCCAGTAAGGGACTGCCTTTTTAAGTTCTTTTCATATTGGACAATGCTCCTGGCCACCAGAACCCCATTAGTTCAACACCAAAGGTGTCAAAGTGATCTACTTGCCCCCAAATACAACGTCTCTAGTTCAGCCTCTAGATCAGGGGTCAAAAGGACCATTAAGGCACATTATATACAGTACTTTATGGAAAAGATTGTCAACGCTATAGAAGAGAACGCTGATAGAGAAAGCATCATAAAAATCTGGAAGGATGGCCGGGCGCGGTGGCTCAAGCCTGTAATCCCAGCACTTTGGGAGAACAAGACGGGTGGATCACGAGGTCAGGAGATCGAGACCATCCTGGCTAACACAGTGAAACCCCGTCTCTACTAAAAAATACAAAAAACTAGCCCGGCGAGGTGGTGGGCGCCTGTAGTCCCAGCTACTCGGGAGGCTGAGGCAGGAGAATGGCGTAAACTCGGGAGGCGGAGCTTGCAGCGAGCTGAGATCCGGCCACTGCACTCCAGCCTGGGCGACAGAGTAAGACTCCGTCTCAAAAAAAAAAAAAAAAAAAAAAAAAAAAATCTGGAAGGATTACACCATTGAATATACTACTGTTGTTAATAGAAAAAACTGTGAAAGCCATCAAGCCTGAAACAATAAATTCCTGCTGGGAAAAACTGCTGTACACGACTTCACAGAATTTATGACAGAGCCAATCAAGGAAATCATGAAAGAGATTTTGGATATGGCAAAAAAAAAAAAAAAAAGGTGGGGGTGAAGGGTTTAAAGATACAGATCTTGGAGAAATTCAAGAGCTAATAGACACCACACCAGAGGAATTAACAGAAGATAACTTCATGGAGATGAGTGCTTCTGAACCAGTGCCAGACAATGAGGAAGATATAGGAGAAGCCATCCCAGAAAACAAGTTGACATTAGGAAATCCTGCAGAAGGGTTCTAATTGTTCAAGACTACTTATGACTTCTTTTATGATGTGGACCCTTCTATGATATGGGCACTGAAACTACAGCAAATCGTGGAAGGACTGGCATTATATAGAAACATTGTTAAAGCAATGATAAAGCAAAAGAGACAGAAATGACAGTGTACAGTATTTCCATAAAGTTACACTGAGTGTGCCTGCCTGTCCTGCTTCCCCTTCCACATCCTCCACCTCTTCCACCTCTTCCACTTCTGAGACAGCAAGACCAACCTCTCTTTGTCCTCCTCCTCATTAACCTACTCAACATGAAGATGACAAGGATGAAGACCTTTATGATGGTCCACTTCCACTTAATGAATAGTAAATGCTGTATATTTTCTCTTCCTTAGGATTTTCTTAATGACATTTTCTTTTCTCCAGCTTACTTTATTATAATACAGTACCTAATACATATAACATACAAATTATGTGATAACTGTTTATGTTATCAGTAAGGCTTCTAGTCAACAGTAGGCTATTAGTAGTTATGTTTGGGGGGAATCAAAAGTTATATGCAAATTTTTGACTGCTCAGGGGTTCAGTACCCCTGGCCTTTGAGATGTCCAACAATCAACTGTATTTACATGTTTTTATTAGTTTTTAACTGTATTACTCTCTAAGACTGTGTCATTAGCGTTAACCTGAAGAATGTATTTTTTAAATTTATTTATTTTTGTTTTAATTTTTTTTATTATACTTTAAGTTCTAGGGTACATGTGCACAATGTGCAGGTTTGTTACATATGTATACTTGTGCCATGTTGGTGTGCTGCACCCATCAACTCGTCATTTACATCAGGTATAACTCCCAATGCCATCCCTCCCCCCTCCCCCAGAAGAAAGTATTTTTAATACAGTCTTGTTTTAATTTTTTTCATAAAATTGGTGGCAGTTTTCTTTAAAGTTGCATTTTTGTGGTTGTTGGTTTGAAACTGTTGATACATCAAACGGCTATCTCTAGACCATAATATTTTTAATTGAGAATTTACTCTCATTATAGATTCTGAGTGAATTCTGCTAATTGGGGAATGTTCTCATTTCTATTTTTGTGGATATTCAAATATGTAAGAATTCAAGCCCAAATAATTTTTATAGGTACTGTCATTTTGTTTCCAGGTATCTTTCTTCAACATGCACTTTTATAAGACAAAACTCAACCAAAAATTGTCTCTCTTTTATGATTCTTTTGAATGTGTCACCAAATTTAGATGCTGCAAAATTGTAGGCTTTATCAATTTAAATCCATCTAGTGAAAAATATATGAATTTATCCAATTAATAATGTGAGTGCCATCCCAAGGTTCTTTTCACAAGTCAAGCCATCTCATAACACAATGATAGAATGTCAAATTAAACCATGTATATGATCTAAGTTCTTATTATTTATTTCGTTTGGCTTTTCTCTTGTGCTTGTACCAACATGTTTTAATGACTTCCATATTTTAATTATTTCCTTATTTTAATTATTACATTTGATTAAAAGCTTAAATATTTTGGTTTTCCATTTTTTGAATACCTTGATTAAAGATGTTCAATAGATTTGGGGAGAAAAAACGCAACCAAAATTTAGATGATTCTTTGTAAACACACAAAAATCTTATACTGTTGGAAGGCTCAAAAAGTCAAACATTTCTACAATCTGATAGATGAGAGTAGCAAGGAAAGAATGCATGCACTGCCATGTTGACAAATTCTTTTTGCATTCAACATTGTTTTTGTCACAAAAAATATTGTAGTTTAGTTACTTTGAGTATATATAAAAACATGTTGAAATTTGGCAGCTATAGCTACTATTTTGATTGACAAAATATTCCTGCTTGTTTGAAAACAATCATGAATAATGTATGCAGCAAACCAATTTCAAGAACATATCTTCTGTACATATTTCTTGATGAAATAATGCCATTGTTTGTACCACATCACTGTCCTCCATGAAATATATATAATGTATGTAAAATATGTGTGAAATATATACACATTCACATAAAACCAAATAATTTTATCTTCCGTGTTGAACTTGATAACCAAATTTGTTATTGCATTCATGTCAGGTATTTCACTTTTAGCAGAATGAATGTCCAAAGCTTTGCTTTGATTTCATGAAATGGATGGATAAAATCATAGTTTGTATTTACTGCTTTTCCATTTGAAACATCTGAAATCTTTTGATACAGGTCTGGCATCATTTAACTGTCTGTGAAATTATCTTCTGCTAATTGACCTGACATATTAACTGCAATGTTATGTGCACCAGAACATTTAGAATTGAAAATGAGCAAATTAAGAGTAGTTATTTGGTCAAAATGAATAGCCTGGCTACACGGAGTACTAGGTCTTGATACCTTTGGTAGCTGTTCGGGTTACACTGTTGTCTTCAACTAGGGACTTTTAAAAATAACAACTCACTTTTGAAGTAGATGCAGATACTTCTTTAGTAGATTTGGTCGTCTGGTTGATATGATAATCTAGTTATAATTTACATATGAAGATATAATTATAACCTAATTCTAATTTATAACCTAAATATTATTATTTCATTATTAAACTATTTGATCATTAAGTAATAATCAAATATTACTATTATTACATAATGCCATTGTTTATTCCGCAGAACAAATATAATTGTATTAAAATAACAGAAGTTTTGATGACATCATAAGATGGAGAAGACATCATAAGCTCATAAGAGAGACAGAAGAGATGTTCAGTTTTCACTCAGCACAAAAGATCTTTTCTTTTTTCTCTCTTCTTTTTTGCCTGGTAGCTTCAGGGAACAGGTTTTGATGCTGTGTCACTGTGTTCATCATATTTCTCATTCCTTCCCACTGTGCTACATTTTAATGATGCTCAAGGAGGGTTTCACACTCGTGAGTACCTGAGGGCTCTTCTTGTGATGATTACTAAGAAGATTTGCCCTTGACTGGCTGAAGACCTTGCAGCTGCAGTGTTCCTTTCCCAAGTGGTCGCACTGGGCATAACCCACTCATCTTGATCATTTGAATCAAGCCCCGCACCAGCAAAGCCAGTTAGAGAAAGCCAATAGCTATTCCCTTACATTCCTTCTTTCCTTCTCTTCCCTCTCCCTGCCTTCACCCCCTTAATGATATACCACAGTAAGTAAAAAAGCAATAAAAACTTTTTGTCATTGAATTATAAATAGAGAAGTGTTCTTAAATACTTAATGGTTTTTTGAACTGAAATTGTTTACAATCAGAATGGTTATTATTTGTTTGGTCCCATTAAGGCTCCACTTCAATTATTTTTCAGCATGTGGGCAGCTGCTGCCTAATATTTTGTAAATGGACTGGCCCAGATCACTGCAATGGGAAAGGCCAGGCATGCCTCCATACTTTCACTGTTTCTATTTTTACAATTGTAATGATTATTTATGTGTTTCCGTTGCTTCTGTTCTACAATGTTCCCATTGTCTATCCTGTGAATGAGTTAGTGTGATGCTAGCTGCCCTGAAATCTGAGCAGTTTAAACAATTAAAGTTGATTGCTCTCTAAAAGACTGTCCAGTAAGCTAAGGGTTGGGAAGTAGGTCACATCTCTGCTCCACAGAGTATCCCAGGGACCCAGGCTGACTAAGACTTTGCCACCTTAGAGTATCGTGTGGGAAATTGTAATGGTCCAGGCCTGAAAGTGGCCCACATCACCTCCACTCATATTCTACTAGCCAGTGTTCTGTCACACCTAACTGTATATAACTGCAAGGGAGGCTGGGAAATGTAGTTCAGTTGTGTGTCCAGGAGGAAAGGAAACAAGTATGGTTGATAGCCCAATGGTCTCTACCACAAACAAGTTAGACATAGTCACTGTAGGAATTGGAATTAAATACTTAATTACCAGAGAAAATAATAATTTCATCTTAAGAAGTAGTAACATAAGTTGCTAAGATTATGTTGAGAGACTCACACTCTCTTTTCTCTTACTACTTTTGAGGATTTATTTGGCTGGCCCATACATCTTGACTGCACATTTGAAGACAACTGGCAAACTTATGGACCTACATGTCAGCCTTGCTGAACTTCTAGAGCAAATTTTACACATAAATTACATGGAGTCAAAAGCTGGTGTTTTTTGGCATTGCTTGTCTACAACTTCACAGTAAAATGGATTTCTCTAACATAATTTTGAAACTGCTTGCTGCTGCAATGATAATTTCCCAAAATCTATTTATACCTTGCAAACAGCAATCATAGCTATTCCCTCACCATCTTTACAGAGTTTCCATTCTCGTTTTACAGGTGAGGCAGCAAATGGAGCTCAAAGGTCCTCATTGTTTTGCAATCCTGAAGTGGCTTCCTTCCCCTGTATCTATATCTGTAGTTTCATCACCCTTCTTGTTATTGTATTTGTGAACATGTATTAATCTGCCTTCTAGGTGGTAGAAAAAATTAATAGCATCTGTTTTCATAAATCTCTGTTCTAATAAATGATAATATTGATGAGGATATTCCCAAAATTATCTTCATAAAAGCTTTAAATGATGGCAAAGGCAACTCATATCCAAATTCTCCTTTAAAATTAATTTTTTAGCCAAGTTTATTTTAATCTGTGTGTTAGATCATTTGCTCCTTCATTTTTTTTATTTCTCCATTCATTTGTTCAGTCAATATTCTCAAATATAATTTATTTCATCCATTTAATTAACTTTAAAATAGCTATATTTGGCCAGGCGTGGTGGCTCATGCCTATAATCCCAGCACTTTGGGAGGCTGAGATGGGTGGACCATTTGAGGTTGAAACCAGCCTGATCAACATGGTGAAACATACAAAAATTAGCTGGGCATGGTGGCACATGCCTATAATCCCAACTACTTGGGAGGCTGAAGCACAAGAATCGCTTGAGGGAGGCAGAGGTTGCAGTGAGCCAAGATCACACCACTGCACTCCCAGCCTGGGTGACAGAGTGAGACTCTGTCTCAAAAAAAAAAAAAAAAAAAAAAAAAAAGCTATAGTTGCTGGACTTATTTGCAGAGCACACATTTTCAGGAACCTGATTAGGGTTCAAACTCCATGGTCACAAAACTAACATTGGAGAGCTCTTGCGACTCTTGGAGTAAGTTGTTTTCGTAAGTTATACTTGTATGTGCTGCAGAGATATTCCAGTTCATTCATTTATTTATGTATTTGTTCTTCATGTACTTACTGAGCACATACCATGTGCTGAGCACTGTCTAGGTACTAAGGATCTCGTGATGGACAAGATACACAAAAAGTCTCTTTTCTCATGGAATTTCCATTCCAGCGGAGAAGACAGTAAACAGACAAATATATACAATGAGATAGATTATATCACCTGCAAAAGCCAATTTTGCAACTTTTCCTGTCTCAACAGCAACCCTAAGTAAACCCCCCACTCTACCACTACCTTTGTAACATTTGGCACTTCAGGAAAATTCCTGTTGTTAGTAGACAAAAGTGCTGCAGAATAGTAAAAGGTAAGAGACATAAAGCTCATTAACGATTAGAATCGACAAGTGTTGCATTTTGCCATTATTTTGTTTCATTGTAGTATTTTAACATGACATGACTTTTCTTCCCCCTGCTCAAAACAAGACTCCAGGGTCCCAGGTTGTTGCTATCTAGTTATTTATTTTCTTCCAGTTACATGAACACAAATCTCTAAACACAAATTCTAAAGGCCTTGAGAGATAATCTTGAGAGATAATCTTCACTGACCACATTATTTTATAAATGAGGAGAGTTAGGTTCAGAGAGATGAAGCAATTGCCTGAGATTACAGAAGTACTTGGAGGAAGAGCTGGGAATGGATTCCGGTTCTAATTTTACATCCCCAGGAGAGCACAGCAGTGAATAACGATCCATTTATAATACTAAGCAGAAAATACTAGCAGACTTGGCTGCAGAAAGTGGGACTTTGAAGTTGTTAACTAGAAGTTTGAAAAGTCTATTTGCGAGTCTTTCTTTGCTTTCTTTCCCTCCATGCTTCTTTTGAGAACGGAGTTAGATTTTCTTTTCTTTTTCTTTTTTGAGAAAGTGTCTCACTCTGTTGCCCAGGCTGGAGTGCAGTGGTGCAATCTCAGCTCACTGCAACCTCCACCTCCTGGGTTCAAGTGATTCTCGTGCCTCAGCCTCCTGAGTAGATGGGATTACAGGTGCGAACCACCACACGTGGCTAATTTTTGTATTTTTAGTAGAGATGGGGTTTCACCATGTCAACCAGGCTGGCCTCCAACTCCTGGCCTCAAATGATCTGCCCGCCTCAGCCTCCCAAAGTGCTGGGATAAGAGGCATGAGCCACTGCACCCGGCCTGGAGTTAGATTTTCCTTACAAAGTTGAATAAATTTCTGACATCAGAACTGAAAATTGGAAAAACAAGAGACCTGAAAAACAGAAATGCAAACCAGTTTAATCCCCCTAAACACAGGTTAGATGGTATCTTTCTAAACACTGCTTTCATAATGATTAAAACATCCAACAATCTACAAGTTAGGCAAGAGGAAATAAACAAAAAGAAATCCAGACTTTCCAGCAACATATAGAAAAACTTTACTAAAGATCAAAAAGTGCAAATTAAAATTATAGGATGTCCGCTTTTTAAAACTTATATACATACCAGGAGTTTTCCTAAGGATAATCCTCAGGGCTTATGAGGATTGATAACATAGAGGCACTTTTTCAGAACAATATTCCAGGAGCCTTGAAATGTTCGTGTCTTTTGACTCAGAAATGTACTTCTAGGCCGGGTGCGGTGGCTCATGCCTGTAATCCCAGCACTTTGGGAGGCTGAGGCGGGTGGATCATGAGGTCAGGAGTTCAAGATCAGCCTGGCCAACATGGTGAAACCCCGTCTCTACTAAAAATACAAAAAAAATTAGCCAGGCATGGTAGTGGGTGCCTGTAATCCCAGCTACTCGGGAGGTTGAGGCAGAGAATTGCTTGAACCCAGGAGGCAGAGCTTGCAGTGAGCCAAGATTGTGCCACTGCACTCCACCCTGGGCGACAGAGTGAGACTCTGTCTCAAAAAAAAAAAAAAAGAAAGAAAGAAATGTACTTCTAGGAATTGGTGCTTAAGAGATAATTAGAAATTCTACCAAAGATGTGTAGGCAAGGATACTCATCACTGTGTTGTTCATGATGAAAAAAAAAAAGAAAAGAAAAGAAACAAACTAAATATTTGGGGGAAAAAGCCATAAGTAAATAAAGTACGGTATGTCTATCATACGGATTTTTTAAATGACTACTCAATGATATGGAGAAAGTGCTCACAATATAAAGTTAAATCAGAGATTCTCAACCAGAGATTATTTTCCCCACCAAGGAGCATTTGGCAAAAATGTCTAGGCCGGGTGCGGTGGCTCGTGCCTGTAATCCCAGCACTATGGGAGGCCAAGACGGGTGGATCACCTGAGGTCAGGAGCTTGAGATCAGCCTGGCCAACAGGATGAAACCCCATCTGTACTAAAAATACAAAAAATTAGCCAGGCGTGGTGGCAGGCACCTGTTATCTCAGCTACTCAGGAGGCTGAGGCAGGAGAATCCCTTGAACCCAGAAGGCGGAGGTTGCAGTGAGCTGAGATCATGCCAGTGCACTCCAGCCTGGGCAACAAGAGCAAAACTCCATCTCAAATAAATAAATAAATAAATAAAAATGTCTGGAGATATTTTTGGTTGTCACAGCCGGAGGGAGAGGAGTGCTACCAGCAGCTAGTGGATAAAGGTCAGGGATACTGCTAAAAATTCTATAGTGCACAGGAACAGCCCCACAGCAAAGAATGCTCCAGCCCTAAATGTCAGTATCACCATGGTTGAGAAACTTCTGAGTCAGATGAATAAAACAGGGCACAATGTTATGAATGCTGATTGATCTCAAATTTTAAGTGGGGGGAAACAAGGATATCACTTGGTGATTGTGTTAGTCCATTCTTGCATTGCTGTAAAGAAATACCTGAGACTGGGTAATTTATAAAGAAAAGAGGTTTAATTGGCTCATGGTTCTACAGACTTTGCAGGAAGCATAGCAGCTTCTGCTTCTGGAGAGGCCTCAGGAAGCTTCCAATCATGGCAGAAGACAAAGTGGGAGCAGGCGTCTTACGTGACAGGAGCTGGAGCAAGACAGAGAGCAAGCGGGGAGGTGCTACACACTTTTAAACAACCAGATCTCGGGAGAACTCACTATCACGAGAACAACACCACGGGGGATGGTGCTAAACTATTCATGAGAAACCCACCCCCATGATCCAATCACCTCCTACCAGGCCCCACCTCCAACATTGGGGATTACAATTCAACAAGAGATTTGGGCAGGGACACAGATCCAAATCATATCAGTGATAAAATTACAGATGATGTTTATTTTCTTCTTTATACTGTACTTTCCCAAATATTCTACCATGAATGTGTGTTATTTATATAGTCAATTTAAAAAGTTTTGAAATAATCCTTCAAAAGTTCTCTGTAGCCTCTTTTATCAGATCAAACTCCTCCACCCTCTGGATCACACATCATTTGGCCCTGCCTAAACTAAAACCTTTATTCTTCCCTATTTTTCATCAAGAACTCTCTACTCTAATTAGAACAATTTCTCCTGCATCCCTGAACACACCCTGCTTGTTTGCTCATTTTTTAATTATCTGTGACACAAGAATAATTGCTCACATCACAGGACTGTTGAGAGGATCAAATGAGATAAGATATACAGACGAAGTTTATAACTGCCAAATATACGAATGTTAGTTGTCACTCTCTGTTGCCATGCCCACCTTCTCTCCAGCGGAACTAACCAACCCATGATTCAACTCCTAACCCGGAATCACTTTTTCTGTGAAGCTTGTCCGGACTTCCCCAGGCTGTTTTGGGAAACAGTGAACCCTACAACTTTGCCATCCTAGTAAGAGAAAGGTTGAAGTTGGAGCACAGTTTCCTTGGAAAACTAATTCCATGAGATATTATATTAGTGAAAGTCATGTCAGGAAACAGTACATTTGAATTGGGCTATTTGAGGAAAGATGAATAATGGGCTATTCACAAAGATGTGGCAGAGTGTAGGGAAACCACAAGAAATAGGTCAGTATCCCAGGTTTAGTAACAGCTGGAAGTTCTTACCATCCCCAGTCCTGAAGGGAAAAGAGGATGGGGTGGTTTACTGAACCCAGACGCAAGAAGGAAAGAGTCACAGAAAGAAGGCTCCAGAGAGGAACTGTGACTTCTGTCCACAGATGCAGTGAATTGTAGGTGACCCAGAGGATAAATATCCTAAGTCCTTCCTCCTTCTAATCATAAGATCAACAGCCACTGGCCAAACTAACAGGAAGTTAAAGAGTGTGTCAGTCAGGGTTCTCCAGAGAAACAGAACCAATATTTAGAAAGAGAAAGACAGGTGAAGGTGGGGAGACAGAAATATTTTAAGGAATTGGCTCATTTGTTTGGGGGATGAGTTGGGATAAGGGGAGCTGGCAAGTCCAAAATGCATAGGACAGGCTGGAAACTCAGGCAGAAGTTAATGTTGCCTTCTTGAGCTAGAATTTCTTCAGGAAACCTCAGTTTTTGCTCTTAAGGCCTTCAAACAATTGGGATATGGCCCACCCACATTATGGAGGGTAATTTGCTTTACTTAAAGTATACTGATTGTAGATGTTAGACACATCTACAAAATACCTTCACAGTAGTAACTGGATTAGTGTTTGATTGAATAACTGGGTAATAGAGCCTAGCCAAGTTGACACATTAAAGTAACCATGATGGAGATCAAAGGGGACCTGTTGATGCAGACCATACAGGTCTGCCTCCCTCAGAAGGCACATAGCAGAATAGAGGAGGGTTGTGGGTAGAGAAGGAGAAGACAAGAGCTATCCAGTACAGTTTTAACAGCTATCTTGTGAGCAAAAGTGTTCCACGGTGAAGTACATTTGGGAAACACTGAGTTAAACAAAATTAAACCAAACCAATTGTTTCCCAGGTAAAATGAAGAGGAGAGACATTCTGAACAGGAGAGATGAGATGCCCAAAGGCCCTTTGTCGAGTTAATTGGTGGGTGTAAATACACACAACAGGCAGGAAGTGTAGATGGGCTTATGTAGCTGCAGTAGGATGTCCAATTGAGACAGGCAAGGGAGGCATCAGGTAGAGGAGGTTACAGGCTAAGGAGCTTAGAGTATGTGATTAGGAGGTTTAATTTTATTCAAGAGGAAATTGAGAGTTATTCTGGGCTTCTTAGAATGGGAGTGGCCTAATCCAATAATAGTTGAAGAAAGGATTCATGCTGCTAGGTGTAGGATGCATTGGAATAAAGACAAGAAACAGAGAAACCAGAAAGAAGGCAGATGATGCACTGTGGATCTAAGATGGCCTACTGGTTATTATGGGATTGGGGTAAGAATGAAAAGGAAGCAGGAGGGCCAAGAAATATTGCAGAGGAAGGAAATGCTTAGTGGCAGGTTGCAAGTAGAAAGTGAAAGAGAGAGATGATTCTAAAGTTGGAAAATAATTATAATGTTATTTCATAATAATTAAGGATCTAGGATACTTATGTACCCCATCCAACTCCAGTCAGCAACCAGCTCTTTTATCCCAAACAAAAATTAGAGAATGCTTCATGTGAGAAGTTGAAATGACATAAATCCCATCCATTCCATTGTGCCTCTGGGGAGCCACTTCTTACAATAATACAATAATTGGAGATGAAATTGCAGAGGCTTCTTGAGGCAAGGGCTCAGAAAAGAAATTTATGATGGGAAATAATCAGTGTCACTGAAGAAAACTATAGAACAGTTGTTAGTAGATACAATAAAAGAGTGTCTTTCATTACTACAATCAGTGAGGAGCTACACATTCCAATAAGCAAAGAATCAGGCATCATGGAAGAAGTACAATGTTCCTTTTTTCCACAAAGCGTTCGTCTTCATCTAAGGCAACTAAGCCTTCCATGAGAGTGCATACAGCTGTGTCCTGTTCTCTAGCACAGCCTCCAACAGGGACAGGTAAAACCTCCTTCCCTCCAACCACCCAACCTGCCACAGTGGATAAAGCAGACCTTATAACACATACCATGGCCCAAAGGAATGGACACTGGCCCTGGAGTGGGATGATACAGGCCCTGACCCTGCCACTTGACTCTAGCAAACCATTTCACCTTTCTGAATCTGCTTCATTACCTTTAGAATGCAGACAACTTACCTTACAGTAAATGCAACATGATTAAATGAAATATTGTAAATAAAAATATTTTGTGAACTAGAAACCATAATCCAATCTCTGGCAATATTTCTCATGGGGGCAGTCACTTTGTCAACCTTTGTCAGCCCCACCATGAGTACAAAGGGCCATACGGAACCCTAAATTTGGGCTGGGCTGGGAGTCATGGCAAGGAAACCTCTAGCCAACCCCATTCCTGAACCACAAACATGGGAATCTCTAGGGTCCCCAATGAGTCAGAGAAAACTACCTAAAGCCCGAACTTGGCCTCTTTCTTCATCCCCATCTGGTTGCCATGGAAACCCCTAGTCATACTGTCAAGGGTTTATTCGACCTGTCATTTTGACTGTAATAGAGACAGCAAATGTGGCTTTAATATAGTTAGCTTTCCATTAATTTCTTTAATAGAAAAATGCTTCCACCATTTAATGAAGAAGAATGCAAACAGCAGTAAATTTCCCAAAAGGTCAGAGAATGAGAACATATGGGTAATTTCTCCTCTCCCAGAATAGCTTGGTTTTGCTTAATAAAATATCATCTCTCCTGAGTAAGAAGTTACTGTTTTCCCATAAGATGTGGCAGAAAATTGGAAAACGCCAACTGCAATGGCAGTTCCCTTTACAGAGGGCCTGAGATTAACAAGGAATCATTAGCTGTGGCCTCCTGCCACATCAATCATTAAAGATCAACAGGGATCCAAGACCCAGAAGTTACTAATACTATCAGGGAAGTCTGGTCAGCGAACCATGTTAACAACTCCAAGGATTCTGTGAAACTGAAAGTGTATACTTCAAAGACCATGGATGTGACAATGACACAATAATAGCTCACATTTATTGAGCATTTACAATACAGGCTAGACACCATGCTAAGTTCCTTTCCTGCATCAGTTCATCGAATCATCAAACAAAAAAATCTCATAAAGTTATTATTCCCCCATTCTACAAAAGAGGAATCAGAGGTTTAAGGCCTTAAATAGTCTAATCCCGCAAAGAGAAGAAGGACCAAAATCAGCATACTGGTGTGTATAGAAGCAATAAGAATTCCAAGCCTCAGCAGCCTGTGGACATAAATTCAAGGTCATTACACAGGCCTTCCAAAAAAATTATCCTACTCATATATATATACACACACATACATATATATACACACACACACACATATATATATGTATATATATATATATTTAGAGAGAGAGAGAGAGAGGCAGGGTCTCACTGTTTCACCCAGGCTGGAGTACCGTGGCATGATTACAGCTCACTGCAGCCTCAATCTGCCGGGGCTCAAGCAATCCTCCCAACTTGGCCACCTAAGTAGCTGGGACCACAGGCACACACCACCATGCTCAGCTAATTTTTGTATTTTTTGTAGAGATGGAGTTTCACTATATTGCCCAGGCTAATCTCAAACTCCTGGGCTCAAGCAATCCGCCACCCTCAGCCTCCCAAAGTGCTGGGATTACAGGTGTGAGCCACCGCATCTGGCCCCAAATATTATTAAAAGTCTTCAAAGGCTATCTCTCCTATCTGCATGGACCAGGTATCAGCCAGTCACTGTGTCTTCACAGTATTTTCTCTCCTCTCCATCCCCTCCTGGTCAATGTGTCTGCTCATGCAGCCACTAGCAGGAGCCTCAGAGAACACCCTTGTCCGTATCTCCTCGTGGTCCTGGAGTTGCCAGTTTTGAAAATTCCAGAGTGATCCTGGGTGCCAGGGAGAAGTGGAGACACTAGCGGGCTCTTGTCCTTTCATAGTGATGCCCATTGTCACCTGGACCCTCAAGCAGCCCATTCAGTGCCTGGTTCTGCCTTTCTTCATGAGGACTCAAAACTTGACCCTCCTTTCCTACTCTTCCCCGAACGTTTTCCCCTGACCGCAGAAACAAAAGCAAACATAACAAAACAGAACACTGACGTCAGTTTATGTTTTCCAGGACAACTTTCGTAATTCAAAACTCATGTAATTCAAGAACAATTTTCCATAGGACTGGCAAAGAATAGTAGCAGGTCATTCTGTCTTCCAGCTACCATAGCAATAACACAAATAGAGCTCCGAATTCACTCAGTCCACCTTTGAACATACACAATTATTGATTATTTTTCCTCATTTGGGGAAATTCACATTATTTCAAGTTTTGTTCCAGAAATGAGACTTTGTTAGTACATTTACATAACATTATTTCATATTCATATAATCTAAATTCACATAAGGCTATATTAATATATGAATACTTCAGCCTGTCTCCCCTTAACCCCATTTCTAAAGGAGAAGGAATCTTACTTGAGAGTTAAGCATCTAGTTTCTCCTGTAGTGTGTGGAATCTGGATAATGAGATGATCCTCAGGGAAATAAAACCAGATTACCCACCCCACCCAGAGGCCTGAATACATCGTGGAGGGTCAGGTGCAGGGAGCATTAGCTTTTAGGAAGGGACCACTATGCATGAACGATATGGGAACAGAAAAGAAGAAGTGAATGAGGGAGTATTACAGTGATTATGGAAGAGTTTAGATGAGAGGAAAAGACTGTGGGAACTCACAGTCAAGAGGCAGAAGAGACATGCATTTTGCTTTCAGGAAAGAGTTTTCAAGGACGCAATAGTGTGGGGAAAGAACATTTTGTATTTTCATGAGCCACTTCCAGAAAGTTTTTAGAAGTTCCACTGCAGGGCACACTAGAAAGATTGAGAACGATAAAGACGTCTACAAAGGATGTTCTTTTAAGTGAACTTTGCTGGCATTATGAATGTACTCTCCCATTGGCTTTTTTTTTTTTTCCCCAAGAGACTGAGTACAGATGTGAATAGCTGTCATTCTATTTCCTGCCACAGTGCTGTGTTTTGAAAGCAACACTGCTCAGAGACTGAGCTATATGTGACCCCAGTTGCATTCAGGTTATGCCAAGTAACCAAGAACTCCCTCTCTTTTCAGAAAAAAAGGTAGTCAGGCATATCACACATATAAACAGATGCCTGGTGAAGTCACCAATGTCTGAATTTTAATTTGAGCTGAACTTGGATATATGGCACAAAAGCTGAGTGCTGTCTAGAATCAGGACATCTTCCTTCATGCTGGGGGGCATGTTACGCAAACCTATTCAGACACCCTATGGATTTTTCATACCAAGTATTAGAAACAGATTTCAGTTTTCTGGATAGTTTTAGATATATATATATATATTTTTTTTTTAATTTCAATAGGTTTTCGGGGAACAAGTGGTATCTTGTTACATGAATAAGTTCTTTAGTGGTGATTTCTGAGATTTTGGTGCCTCTGTTACCTGAGCAGTATACACTGTACCCAATGTGTAGTCTTTCATCCCTTGCCACCCCCCACCCTTTCCCCAGTCCTCAAAGTCCAATGTATCATTCTTATGCCTTTGCATCCTCATAGTTTAGCTCCCACACGTGAGTGAGAACACACGATGTTTGGTTTTCCATTCCTGAGCTACTTCACTTAGAATAATGGTCTCCAATTCCATCTAGGTTGCTGCAAATGCCATTATTTCGTTCCTTTTTATGGCTGAGTAGTATTCCATGTTATAGACATATACATCTTTACATTCTTTTCAATTATTCTCCCCTTCAGGCTACAAAGCCAAGTTTTATAGATCTAAATCCACACCATTGATGAATCCATCCCATCCCCCCCACCCCACCCCCCTTTTTTTTTTGAGACAGAGTCTCACTCTGTTGCCCAGGCTGGAGTACAGTGGGGCAATCTCAGCTCACTGCAACCTCTGTCTCCCAGGTTCAAGCGATACTCCTGCCTCAGCCTCCTGAGTAGCTGGGATTACAGGTGCCCACCACCACATCTGGCTCATTTTTGTATTTTTAGTAGAGGCGGTGTTTCACCATGTTGGTCAGGCTGGTCTGGAACTCCTGACCTCATGATCTGCCCGCCTCAGCCTCCCAAAGTGCTGGGATTACATATTCATATTCATATTCTTATATGAATACTTGTATCAGTTAGCTTTTGCTGTGTAAACAACCACCCCAAAGCCTAGTAGTTTAAACAACTACTATTTATTTAGCTAATTGTAGAGGTCGCCTGGGTTGTTCCTCTGATCTGGGCTGGATCAGTTGATGTCTGCTAAACTTGAGCATGCATCTGCAGTCAGCTGGCCAGCAGCTGGTGGCTGGATCATCTAAGGTAGTCATATTCATATGTATGGCAGTTGGCAGACCTGAGCAACAGGGCCACATGTCTTTCATCATTTAGCAAGATTGCCTGGATCCCTTTACACGGTGATCACAGGGTCTCAAGACAAATGAAAACAGAAGCCTCATGGCCTCTTGACGCCTTGATGTCTAGGTCTGAAACTCTTCCAATGCCACTTCTACCACATTTCCAAGGCCAGGCCCGATTCAAGAGTGAAGAAACAGACTCCAACTCTTGATGGGAGGAGATGCAAAGTATTGAGGCCATTTTTGTGATCTGTTCTGCTGTTGATATAACTGAATTCACTGTGCCCTACTCCAGGAAAAGACATGTGTAGCAGAAGCTTCACATACACTTCTTGCCATTTACTATAGAGAAACTTCAGCAAGGACCATTGACTGGCTGCTCCTGAATTAGAAGCAGTATTTTGGCAAAGTGCATATCAAGACCACTTATAGGTAATTATTCACATGGTGTGATGTGTTTGGTAGTAA
The DNA here is from genome assembly GCF_003255815.1 of Theropithecus gelada. Taxonomy (NCBI): domain Eukaryota; kingdom Metazoa; phylum Chordata; class Mammalia; order Primates; family Cercopithecidae; genus Theropithecus; species Theropithecus gelada. The sequence goes on from NC_037689.1 coordinate 38,073,146, forward strand.
AAGTTCTGCCTATCTGGTGAGTTTTATTAGAGCCACTAGGATTTCCATGTTGCCTCCAAGGAGAATGTCTCCTTTTATGTATCCTCACTTGCTGGCTAATCAAATGAAAAGACCAGCCCTTAGAACAGGACTCTTCCATAATGAAGTGGGAAAAAAAGGCACATTCATGAGAGGTGCCAGAATGGCAGCATCCAGAGATGAGAGACAGAGACAGTCATGGTCCCCCAGTGGAGACTGGGAGTGCAGAGTGAAGGGCTCCTTCACTAGTTACAGAAAAATAGAATGTCCCGAAAATTTAAAGGAGTAGCTACCAACAGATTCTAGGCATATGAAATGGTGATGGAAAATTCCAATCACATTGCAATGTGGTCTAACCCCTCTTTCCTAGCCTACCCTTTTCTTCCCCATTCTTGTCCTCGTTAACTGATCCCCATGTGCAATTTGCTAACGTATGTCCTTTTTATCTTACTACCCTGCCATTGCCTAACGCAGTGACCAATCCGAGTAGTCAACAAGAATGACTGATGGCAAGGCAAGGCCTGGACTCTGGAAACTGGTAAATTAATCCATTCCCTTTTCCCTTGAAGTTTTCCCTATGTCTGAATTATTAGGTAATACAGATCAATATCATTCCCAACTGTATCAATTCTTTTATAATTAACTTCCTACAAGTGGTACTCAATGAAACGCTACTGGAAAGAAGGACGAATAGATAGGTGAACACCAAGCGCAGGAAAGAATTGTGAGGTGCAAATACAGAAGCGGTCAGAGGTAGGAAATTGGGGACAGATGGGCAAGGTTGTCAAGACACTTTCCTTGAAGAAGAGGCATGGGGAAGATGAAAATTTACATTCCTGATGCTCTGATACTCACTGCTCTGGTTTGGATGTTTTTCCCCCAAAACCTCATGTTGAAATTTGATCACAATGTTGGAGGTGAGGCTTAATGGGAAATGTTTTAGGTCATGGGTGCAGATCCATCATGAAAACACTAATGCAGGGAGAAAGGCTGACTGGGGGCAACGGTGTGAGTGAGTTCTCACTCTATTAGTTCCTGTGAGAGTTGGTTGTTAAAAAGAACCTGATATCTCCCTTCCTCTGTTGCCATTTGATCTCTACACACTCAGCTCCCCTTGGCCTTCCACCATAAGTGGAAGCATCCTGAGGCCCTCACCAGATGCCCAGTGTCGAATCTTCCAGCGAGCTCAATCATGAGCTAAATAAACCTCTTCTCTCTATAAATTATCCAGCATCAGATATTCCTTTACAGCAATAGTAAATGAACTAAGACACTGAAACAATAGCAAAACACGTACTTTTAGCCTCACAGTGCCTCTAAAAAAGGTCTTCCCATATGTTACTGGGGTTTTTTAACTGTGACTAAGCTGGGTAATGATTTTAAAAAGAAGCATCTTTTGAACAACATTTTGTATAGCCCTTTGACTACTCAATGTGTTCACTCCAAAATTTGTTTCTCATATCCATTTCTGTATCATCCAAAACCTCAACAACATCTTCATTCTGTAATAGAGTAATAAGATCTTATAACTTACAGACATCTGTAGCTTATGGTTTTTTAGAAATACAGATCTGTGGTGTCAAAATTTTAAAGATAAAACTTGTAGCCATTATTTTCTTTTTCTGTCTATGTAATGTAATGACATTATAAAAATACCATTACACAACATAAACTGTGCCATTAAAAGTTAATTTAAATCAATAAAATATTGTTTTCGATTTTGTGTGTTTCATTATGTAGTAGTACCAAATCTGATTTCAGATGGAAAATCAACTTGATTTATTCTGAAACTGTATATTTTAGAAATAGGTACTCCAAAGTTATATCCAAGTAAAGAATTTAATAAAATTGACTTTTTTAAAATGTAAAACCTGCCCATATCTGGTATTGTCCTTTTGCAGACTTTGGCATTTGATAGTGTGTTTTATTATTTTATTTCAATTCAGTATTCAAGAAAAGTTTTTGAAACCATTTTGATTACCCTGACAGTTGAAATGAAATTTTTACAAGGACAGCATGTTTGGAGCCAAAGATCTGGTTGACACAATGAAAGTGATGATGAAAATAATTTTACATCAGTCCAGCCTAGGATATTGGCTTCATTTAAAATTTATATTAGACAGGTTTTTTAACACTTTTCCTCTAAAAGAAAACAGTAGTTTTCAACTCTTTCCGTCAGCCAAGAAAAGTCCTAAAGCTTTGGAGATTTGGATAGTTACAAGAGTCCAAGAAACCTATTTCCCAGCATCCTATCTTAGAATTATTTTCAGAGGTTTTGGAAAGAAAATAAATCCTAGGAACTACATAATTAAGAAATTAGTCCATTTCAGGATAACAATATACCCCTGTAGAGATTTAATAAATTGTGTTTGAACATGTAAAAATGTCCCCAATAAAATATCCACCCTCTCCGAACTGTGTCCTACTGGGTATTGACACAGCAGTGGTTGCAGGTTCAAATTGGTGATCAGATGCAAGGCACTACTGGCTTTAATTTTCACTCACTTGATCTTGTGGAGAGATAGAAGACAGGAAATAGCATGTACAGCACCTTCATTTCTTCAGGATACCCATGGTAGGCAGAATCACAGTACCCCAAAGATATTCATGCCCTAATCCGCAGAACCTGCTAATATGTTACATTACATAGCAAGGAGGAATTAAGGTGCAGATAGAATTAAAGTTGATAAGTCAGCTGACCTTAAAATAGGAAAATTACTCTGTATTATCTAGATGAGCCTAAAGTAATCAGAAGCATCCTTAAAAGTGGAAGAGGTTGGCAGATGAGGTCAGAGTGATGCAGTGTAAGAAGGGCTCAATCCTCCATTGCTGGTTTTGAAGATGGAGGAAGGGACCATGAGCCAAGGCATGCCAGATGCCTCTAGAAGCGAGAAAAGCCAAGAGAACAGATTCGCCCCTAGAGCCTATGGAGAGGAATGCAGCCCTGCCAACACCTTGATCCTAGCTACTGTAAGACCATGTCAGACTTCTGTCCTACAGAACCATAAAGTGATAAATTTATGTTGTTTCAAGCCACTAAGTTTGTGATGACTTGTTACAGCAGTGATAGGAAACTAATGCAATGCCTGACAGCTACCCAAGTGCACAGCTTCTTTTGCCCCCACATCCACACAGGAAATGCAAGTTTGCCACAGAATGACATCCAAAGTGTCAGAAAATCACTTTGACATAGAAAAGCCACAGTCACAGCTTCCCAACAATCTTTTATATGGTTCCAGTAACACAAGCCCCAAACCTGCATGTCAGCCCCCAGCAGCCCCAGTCCAGGAGCGGTCCCACAGAGCAGGGCTTCACAGCAAGCAGGGCAGGTGCAATATCCCACATCTGTTGATCACTGCAGTTTCCAAAGAAACAGGACTCTGTGGTCGGTGGCTCTCACAGGCAGGCCTGGATCAGCCCAGTGCTGAGGTTAACCCTTTACTCACAATTGTGATCCCAATGTCATAATATATATGCACATTATAGATTGGAGGAATCTGTCACTGTTTGAATCTTGGGTGCAAGTAGGGTCCCCTCCCCACAGAAACCAAAGGCCAAGTACTTGCCTTCCCTGGACCCAGGCACTAGGAAGATGATGCACATGACCTAAGCTCAGCCAATCAGGATACCAAGAAGGAAGTCTGGAATGTCTTCTAATATTGTCAGTTACAACAGCGTTCAATGCCCAGTGCGAAGAGCAGTTGGACCCAAAAAGTCTGGCTTGGGACGTTTTGGGACCACAGGATTCTAGTCCATTTCCTGAGCCTGGTTCAACACCTTTCCCATCAGTCCTCTGAGATACTTGATAGCCTTCTAATCAATTCTTTTTCTGCTTAGGATAAGCAAGCTCAGTTTATGCTGTTCATGTCATGAATCCTAACTGGATCAGAAATTGTTACCAGGAGGGACTTCAGACAGCAGATCTTCTGGAATTGAGGAGAATCCAGGATTGGTTATATAAGTTGGTTGGGGTAAGGGCAGCAAACATTCAGGAATGAAAATCTGGTAACCAGTGGCCCAGAGTGGAAGAGCAACTTATCAAACTGTAATTTATACCGTAATTTTTTTTTGTAAGCAAGCCTTGGGGGCCCACATTGGTGGTTTGTAAGCAAGCCTTGGGGGCCCACATTGGTGGCGCCATATATAGCAGCATGAGAAACCAGGACTGGAGAATGAGGTGGCTAATACTGGAAAGTTCAAAGAGAGAGAATGATACTCAAATCCCTAGTTCTTAGCTGAAAGCAAAACCTGAAACCAGGGGGATTTTGTATCCCTGTGCTAAAAAAGAATGTCTTATTTTTTGTAGCAGCAGTACAAAACTACCCAAAATCAATCCTCTACTCCAGTGGGGACTAATTTAGAACATCAACTGAATCACAGACTCATCAAGGGCCTTATATGAAAGTGAGAGCATCAATAAGGAAAGAGCAGACCCTGAGAATTGCAATGGTGTTAAGTGGGAGGGTGTCAAGGCCTCAAACACCCAAATCTCCAACTCCACTGAACCTAGGTTTTCAGCTCAAGCCATTCTTCTTCCCATGTCTGAGGCAGCTCACGACTCACCTGAAGACTCTGTAACTCTCTTTCCTTGTAAGAATTACTTTGCACAAAGAAGACTATCCTTCACAGGCCCTGAATCCCCTAATGAAGGGGAAGTCAGGCAGGGCCTTAAAGAAGTGTCCTGAAATTACTTCACAAAAATATTGGGAAATCTTCCTCCTATCCTGTCCCAAAGAGACTTGTAAATATTTATCAAGGAAACAGTGTATTGGGCAAAGGCAAATGCCTACTCATTTCAGAGATTATCGAACATTGAATCTGAGTAAACAACACTGTCACTCACCAATTAGGGTGGAGACTTACAAGATTCAGGTGATCAACAGCATTTACGTCCCAGTCCCAGTCTAATTTAAAGTGGACATACTAACACTCTGAACTCAGCCCATGATAGTTTACCTATCTGTTTTCTAAGGATTTACTTTGAATAAGTAAATCTAGCCACTGCTAGAATCCCCACATTGTCTCCGAACCACAGCTAAAATAAGTCCAATGGAAGCCCCTAGGACTACCCATTTCACTCAAAACGAAAAATAAAAAGCAATACCGTATCTGAGAAAATTATAGCAATTAGCATCACCATGAAAATCTTAAGAAATGCAGGGAAGGTGATTCCTAGTACATCCCCACCTAACTTTCCACTTTGTCCAGTGCAGAGGATGGGGGCTTCTTAGAGAATGATGGTGGATTGACATGTGCTTCAGGAGGGGGTGATCCCAATTGCAGCTGCATTTATGGATGTAGCCTACTACTGGGGAAACATAACCCAGTCCCTGATGTCTGGTATTTATTCATTCTTCAGTGAATTGAGCAACTACTATGTTCCAGGTAATGTTCTAGGTACTAGGTACAGTGAAGTGAGCAAAACAAACAAAAATGTCCATCCTTGCAGAGTCAGATATCTTTGTCTCTTATCTCATAAACACCAGAAGCATTTTTGCTTTTACCTAGCAGGGATAGTAGAACATCTTATCAACTTGTCACAGGGCTTTTCTAGTTCTGTTCCACTATTTGGTACGCAGGAACCTTGACTTTCTCGCCACCGTACAGGACATTCCTGAATACTGTATCATATTAAGAAGACATGAAGAGCAGGAACCAGATTGGCTGGGTTCAAACCCTATCTCTACTGCTTTCTAGTTGTGTGATTTTGAACAGGTTATTTAACCTCTCTGTGCCTCTATTTTCCTATCTGCAAAAGGTAAAATCCCACAGTATTTTGGGGAGGGCTGAAGTTGTTAATGTATGTAAAGTGCTTTAGTGCCTAAAGAAATAAATTTTCCACAAGAATGATTTTCATTTAGTGAGAAGCCAAGACTTTCACATCACCATGCTGGCCTCCACACACATTTCCTTGAGAAAAAAAGGTGAGAAAAAAACTCATCCAAAAAAAAAAAAAAAAAAAGGTGAGGAGTAAGTATCATCTTATTATTAAGGGTCAGTTGAGTTGCTGCTACTCAATACAAGCAGGGTTGAGTATGAATGAAATTGGGTGAGTCTTACGGTTCCTCCTAGTATTATCTTGTCCAGTAATAAAAACTAATGAAATACTAGTATAGGACAATCCAGGCAGGCCCACCAAGAGTTCAATTTCCTTAGAAATGAAGATTTGAGTGACTCTACTAAGTAAAACACACTGAGAATCTGAGGTACAGGCTGTAGGCAAAGCAGATCTGGAATAGGGAGAGGTGGGAGTTATAAATACCAGCTGTTGCCTTGTGGCAGAAATATAAATGGTTACAGTAGACTCTACACATTTCCTTGATTACTGTGACATGAAAATATGGAAAGAAAAGTACATGTGGATATCAAGTAGCCAAAGAATAAATTGTAATTGCTTTTTTTTCCAGGATCTGGATGCTATCCTTAAATTTGGAGAATTTCCCATGGCGCGAGCCTTAGGGAAGGCAGTTCCTCCCGCTTGCAAAAGAAAAGGTCAGATTCTGGCTTTCTCTGAGCTCTGGCTGCTGCGCTAGGAGGGGGGCACACAGTCTAAGCTCGGCCAATCAGGTGCTCCCACTCAGCTCTTTGAATCTTGAGTTAATGACCCAAAGAAAGTCTTAGTGGTGGTGCTGACAAGGCTTCTAGTATCCAGTGCAGCAGTGTCACCCACAGAATATGTCCAGCAGTGGCAACAGAAGCGTCCAAATCAGACTGTTCCACTAGAGGGCGCTCGAAAGAAGTTCTGGTAGCTGAGTTTAACATGGATGCCTCCTACCACGTTCCCAGTCAGGTTCTCCAAGAGTCCCATATTTCTTTGAGCTGCCTAATATCTTACCAATAAGTTTCCTTTCTCATCAAGGTAATGAGGGTAGTTTAATGTGATTTGCAACCAAGAACTCCGGCAAGTTTTCACAGAAAAAAAAAAAAAAAAGACTGAAGAGAAATATATCAAAATGCCAACATTTTAGAATTAAAGTAATTTTTATTTTCTACTTTATGCTTTTCTGTCATTTTCAAATTTCCTAAAGTGAACATATATCTACTTTTAAAGTTAAAATGTGAGTAGAGATAATAAAAATAATACTAATTGATGGCAATTGGTTTATTAGTGAATCAATTTTAGAAAAGTAAAGTACTGGGGAATATTTAAAAGGTATGTTTTGGTGGTGGGTAGGAAAAGTTTGAAGAACAGAATACCTGTTTAGGACAGCGCACTTAGGTGAGACAATGAGAGTTCTTCTAGAGAGAAAAATACCTTAAAAGTGTGTCTTAGCCAGCTCAGGTTGCAATAACAAAGTACCATAGACTGGGTGGTTTAAACAACAGAAATTTCTTCCCAGTTTTGGAGGCTGGGAAGTTTAAGATCAAGGTTCCAGCAGATTGCAGATTCTAGTGGTGCCACAGCTTTCTTCCTGGCTTGCAGATGACTGCCTTTTTCCTGCATCCTCACATGGCCTTTCCTCTCAGCGTACAAGGAGGGGGAAAGAGAGAGAGACCGCACATGAGCATGAGCGAGCGCATGTGTGGGCCAACCCCAGTGTCTTTTCTTATAAGAACATTAATCCTATCAGATCACGGCCCCACCCTTATAACTTCGTTTAACCTTAATCACTTCCTTAGAGGCCACAGCCACACTGGGGGTTAGGGTTTCAGCATATGGATAGGGAGGTGGGGGTGTAAACACAAAGGGGATGAGACATCAAAGAAAAAATTGCCCTGGTTCCGACACTTTCAGATCCCTGTATAAAGAACAGGTATTGGGATGGGAAATACTGTCTTTTCATCACATTTGGCAAGATCTTGGGGGTACATGGCTAAAATAGTATGGTAGACAAGATCATTATTAGAGAGAAAGTCAAGAAATACAGTGCTCATATCATCAGAAAGATCATCAACATAGACACAGCCAATCCTCATTATTCACAGATTCTCTGTTTGCATATTTGTCTACTTTCTAAAATTTATTTGCAGCCCCAAAAATCAATATGCTTGGAACTTTAGCAGTCATTTACAGACATGTGCAGAGCAGCAAAAAATTTGAGTTGCCCAACATGCACGCTACCAGCTAAGTCAAATGAGGCGATACTCTGCCTTCTTGTTTCATCTCTCAGGCTATAAACAAGTGTTCTTTTCACTATTTAGTGCCATGTTTTTTGCATTTTCATGCTTTTTGTTGGTGATTTTGCTGTTCAAAATGGTCCCCAATGACTGGGTAGGGTGGCTCACACCTGTAATCCCAGCAATTTGAAAGGCTGAGGCGGGTGGGTCACTTGAGCCCAGGAGTTCGAGAGCAGCCTGGGCAACATGGCAAAACCCCGTCTCTACAAAAAATACCAAAAAAAATTAGCCAGGCCTGGTGGTGGCATGCGCCGGTAGTCTCAGCTACTCTGGAGGCTGACATGGGAGGATCACCTGAGCCCAGGGAGGTCGAGGCTGCAGTGAGCCATGACGGTGCCACCATATCACCAGCCTAGGTGATATGGTGAGATCCTGTCTCAAAAAAACAAAAAACCTAAAAATGGTCCTCAAGCTTAGTGCTACCTAGCACTCCTAAGTACAAGAAGGCTGTGATGTACCTTATGGGGGAAAAAAAAATTGTGTTAGAAAAGCTTCTTTCAAGCATGCATTATAGTGCTTCTAGCTGTAAGTTCAATGTTAATGAATCAACAATATATCTTAAACAAGGTGTCTTTAGACAGAAACATATAAAACAGGGTCATGTTTGATCTATTCATGACAATGTAGTTACCAGAAGCTTGCAGGAACCTGTTTTTCCCCTAGGAACGATGTTTAGTATTCACTGATTTGGTGTTCATCGCAAGTTTATAGACCCTAACTACCACAAATAATGAGAATCAACTGTATTTAAATCACTGGGAATTATGCTGGAGCAGTGCTGGAAAGAATGACAGGAAGCATTCTTCCTCGCACTCTTCAAGAAAGAAGAGTGACCCAGGACTCTGGAGATGACTGCAACAAGAAAGAGGAAAAACTGGTGAAGTCTGATGGCATGAGATGCAAAGCCGAAGGACATTAGGAAGGAGGAAGAAATTTCTGGAAGAATCAATGAGGAGCAAGGAAACAATCAATGGGAGCTAATATCAGAAATGTGAGACAGCAGGGGTAGGTTTGTGACAGAAATTTTTTTGGCTCTTGAATGGCACTAAACCTCACCAAGGTATTCATCATCCCTCCTATGCTATGTAATGGGAGCCCTAATTCTCCTCCTCTTCACAGAGCTACAATAGCGGGTCACCTCTCTTCTAAACCTTCACATTTGGAAAAAGAAAAGAACAGCTTCACAGTGCAAAGGCATAATTCTGCTTTACAACTCAATATGTTACAAAATATAATCCATTTCCCTTTGCTATTTTTACATAAACACTTTTATTATGCCAATAGAGGAGAAAGGTTACCTTTTGAGGGAAATTATTCATGAGGGAAAAAAATTAGAATTTTGAACAAGCCATTTAGGTGTCCTATAGAGATGCATGAAAATAGGTTTTTAATCTGTATTCAATGACTAATCCAAAAAGATGAAAACATAATCAAATTGCAGTAGCACCCCTCAGTTTAATTTAACCTTTAAAAGACCTGGTCAATGTTCTCTTATAAATTTATTTCATCCTGTGACTTTCCAGGGAACAGAGAGAAATAGAACTTATACTTAAATATATGCATGCACATTTATAAACATAGTTTGTTTACCTTTATGCTTTTTCTCCCAACAAATAAGTCTAGATTGCTTTTTTAAAAAAATTTATTTATTTTACTTTCAGTTCTGGTGTAGAATGTGCAGGTTTGTTACATAGGTATACATGTGCTATGGTGTTTTGCTGCACCTATCAACCCATTATCTAGGTTTTAAGCCCCGCATGCATTAGGTATTTGTCCTAATGCTCTCTCTCCTCTTGCCCTCTCCCATGCCCCTGCCGACAGGCCCCAGTGTGTGATGCTCCCCTCCCTGTGTCCATGTGTTCGCACTGTTCAACTCCCACTTATAAGTGAGAACATGCAGTGTTTGGTTTTCTGTTCTGTGTTAGTTTGCTGAGAATAATGGCTTCCAGCTTCATCCATGTTCCTGCAAAGGACATGAACTCATTCTTTTTTATGGCTGCATAGTATTCCATGGTGTATATGTGCTTCAATTAGAAATTCACCAGAAGTTTAATATCTCACAAGTTCAAAAAAAGTGCTCAGAGCTTGCTTTTCTCTACTTATTTTGGGTTTATCATTTCATTCCTTTTAAAAATATTTAAAAAGTAGAAATCAAATTATGTTCCAGTTTGACAAGATCTTCCCACCTTTAGGAACAGAAAAAATATAATAAATTGTCATCACTAGCCTGAAATGATTGAATATATAATTTACCTAAAGTTTAATAAAATAGCTGAACTAGGACACAATGGGGAAAAGTGTTTCATGGAGAAAAATGTAGACTAATTCATATGAGAATTATTTTAAAGGCATACTTGGAACTCTTGCTTAAGTTTAAGAAAGAGTAACACTGCCAAGGGCTGGCACAAGAAGAAGGAAGCAGACACTCTCCTACACAGCAGTGGCAATTTAAGCTGTGTCCAAATTTCTAGAAGGCAATTTGGCAAGATATATCAAAAGCTGTAATAACAGATGTCCCCATTGACCACGACTGCTACTTTTCTTGGAATTTGTCTTAAGAAAATGAATGAAGGATGTAATAAAATTTTGCATAACATTGATTACTCTGTTGTTTAAAATTAGAGAAAATTAGAAACAATGAAAATGCCTAACAATAAAGAATTGCCTAAATCACAGGGCCCTCTGTCTCCCACCCTCACTCCCTTCAGTCTATTCTCAGTGCAGTGGCCAGTGTTATCCAATTAACAAGCAATGACTTGATGGTCACATCACTGGTGTGCTCCAAAGCCTTCAATGGTTCCCCTCACTCAGGGTCAAAGCCAAATCTTTACCATGGGCTAGCACCACATTTGCATACTATAGAGTTGCTATTTAAGTGGCTCTTCCCTACAAGGGTATGTGATCCAGGTAACCTGTGGTCTTCACCTTAGGCACAGAAGAGTCTAGAATTTTAAGTAGCTCCCTCTTAAAGTATATTCCAGATGATATTAGCCCTGACAGACACATAAATTTTAATATTTTCTACAAAATTGTGATTAGATTTGAGATATTGAACAGAACGCTGTTTTTCCCTATCAAGTGACTATCGAGTTCCATATCACTATCAAGTGACTATCATCCATCACCTAGACTACTGCAAAGCTGCCTACTCTCTTTCCTGGCCAGGCATTCCCTGTCCTCTCCAATCTATTCTCCACAGTGCATCGAAAGTAATCTCTTTCTTAAAAAGCGGTCATAATTTCCTCATGCTTAAAACCTATCAAAGCCTTCCCATTTCTCTACATATCAAGATCTAATTTATTGATGGTCAAGGTTCTAGAACATTGCTATGTAATGGAAATATATTGGGAGCCATGTATGTAATTTTAAATTTCATAGTAGCCATTTTTTATTTAAAAAAATAGAATTAATTTTAATTTTGTATTTTATTTGTCAATATTTTCAAAATAGTGTCATCTTAATATATAATAATTCAAAAATTACTGATGAGATGCTTCACATTCAGTTTTTCATAGGAAGTCTTTAAAATCTGGTGTGTGTTTTACCCTTACAGCACAACTCAAATTGGACTAGCCACGTTTGACATGCCCATAACCCCATGTGGTTAGGGGCCACCATACTGGATACTGCAATTCTACAAGGCCAGGACTATGCCTACCTCTTTAGCCTTCTAATAAGATTCATGCTATAGGTATATTTAACCACCAGGTTCTCCAAGTTGCCATTCTCTCTTTCCCAGTCCTTTATTCATGTTGAGTTTTTATACAACAAAATAATTTGAAAGAAGAAAAATAACCAAATTTTTAAATAGGCAAAAGATTTGAAAAAACATTTTACCAAAAATATATACAAATAGCTAATAAGCAAATGAAAAGATACTCAACAATATTAGGCATTAGGAAAATGCAAGTCAAAACCAAAATAAGATAGCATTTCACAACCACTAGAATGGTTATAATATAAAAGACAAACAGTAACAAGTATAGATGAGGATGTGAAGAAACTGGAAATCCTCATACAGTGCTAGCAGGATTGTAAAATAGTACACTTACTTTGAAAACAAGTCTTGTAGTTTCTCAAAATGTCAGAGAGTCACCATAGGACCCAACAATTCCACTCCTAAGTATCTACCTAAGAGAAATGAATGAAGATGTGTGTTTATATAAGACATATGTCTCTACAAGACTTGTAGAAGCCATCAAAATGTTCATCAATGAATAAACAAACTGTGGTATATTCATACAACACAGTACCATTCAGCAATAAAAAGGGACAAAGCACTGATACATGTTACAACTTGGATGAATCTCAGAAACATTATGCTAGTAAAAGAAGCCAGACACAAAACACCCTGGAGGTTAGGTCAGTAGCCTGGGCCCAGCTCCACTAATCACTACCTGTGTTACATTGGCCAGCTACTATACCATTCTAAGATACAGCTTCTGCTTCTGCAAAAGTCAGTTTAATAACACGTGCCGTTTCAAACTTAAACAGCCTTGCACATCAAGAGAGGCAGCATATAAGAACATCTAAGAACAAGCCTTAAATGGCTTTTGTCAAAAACATAGAGGATAACAAGTGTTGGTGAGGATATAGAGAAAAGGGATGCTTTTACATTGTTGGTGGAAATGTAAATTAGTATAGCCATCATGGAAAATGGTATGGAGGTTCCTCAAAAAACTAAAACTAGAACTACCATATGATCCAGTAATCCCACTTCTGGGTATATTGCCAAAAGAACTGAAATCAATATGTCAAAGGGATATCTGCACTTCCATGTTTATTGCAGCACTGTCCACAATAGCCAAGATATGAAATCAACCTAAGTGTCCATCAACAGATGAATGGATAATTAAAATGTGGTATATATACACAATGGAATATTATTCAGCCATAAAAAGAAGGAAATTCTGTCATTTGCAACAACATGGATGAACTTGGAGGACATTATGGTAAGTGAAATAAGTCAGGTACAGAAAAATAAATACCATGTGATCTAATTTATATGTGGAATCCTAAAAAGTTAAACTCATGGAAGTAGAAAGCAGAATGACGGTTACCAGGGACTAGTGGTGGAGGAAAAGAGAGATTGGTGAGCTGTTGGTCAAAGGGTACAAAATTTCAGATAGACAGGACTAAGTTTTGAGATGTATTGCACAGCAGGGTGACTATAGTCAATAATAATGTATATTTCAAAGTAAGAGTAAATTTCAAATGTCGCACAACAAAAAATGATAAGTGAGGTGATGGATATGTTAATTATCTTGATTATCTTGATTTAATCATCCCATATTCTATACATATATCAAAATATCACATTATACCCTATAAATATGTACAATTATGATTGATTAAAAATAATATGAATAAAAATGAAATAAGAACATACTCCTTAGTTAAAAATGCTCCATGGGTCCAGAGTTGCTAATCATTGCCTTCCTTTCTGGTTTTCCTTTGCACTTTGCTCCAGTGTTTAATTTAGCCCATTGGGATCTGCAAATTATATCCCAGATGCTGTAGGACAAGGAACTACTTGATCTCTTTCAATCCAACTGGAGAAATGTATGCTGAGCAAAGTCTATATAAAGGGCTTCACTGGGCTAAGCACTTGATACCTTTATTCCCTGAGTATCTTGAATGACCTTTCTCCAAAGCCGATCATAATAGCTTGATTTAAAACAAAATGTGTTATTTCTAAAGTTGGCACAAAATCTAAGGGATGACATTTGTTCTCTTCTTTATAGTTTTCCTGTATTTTTTTTTAGCTTTTCACAAAGAACATGTATTCCTATTATATGTAGTGGAAGGTGTTATTCAAAAAGAAAACACTTTAATGCTGATTCCATTTTAGACCAAACATATATTGCTAGTACTTTCAAAACACTTACTAAATCATAGGCCCTATCATAAGAAATGTGTATCTATTAATCCCCTCAACAACTCCATGAGGTAGGTTCTATTATTATCCCTTTTCGAGAAAATAGAGACATGAAGATTAAGGAACGTACCCAGAGTCACACAGCTAGTAAGTGATGGAGCTGGGATTTGAATTCAAGTGCTTTGGTTTTCAAGTTCATGCTTTTAACTAGTATTCCAGGAGTGAAAAGCAAACGTGACTGCTATTACTGTCTAGCATGGCTCTAAGGGTCCAATTACACAAGCAGCCTCCCTTGGGAGCAAATTACTGGTCTCTTAGACTATGGTGTCCTGAAGGCAAGAACTATGTCTCATTCATCTGTGTTTTCATTAGCTTTTGCTGCATAACAATCCACCCTAAGCTTAGTGACCTAAAAACTACAGCCAACTACGTACATGACTTGCAATTCTGTGGGCTGGCAATTTGGGCTGGGCCTTTGTTTTGTTGGTCTTCTGCTATACTTAGTTAAGCTGTGCCAGTTGGCTGCTGGTCATCTAGGTGTCTCAGCTTCTGGAAGTTGGCTGGCTGAAGGCTGAGGTAATAGGAGCCCCTGGGGTCACAGATCTCTCATCATTCAGCAGGCTAGCTTGGGCTTCCTCACACGACAGCAGTGGCAGGGTCTCAAGAGCCTCAAGAGTGGATAAGCACCAGTGAGCAAGAGCTTTCAGGTCTCCGCTTGCATCACATTTGCTATTGACCCATTGGCCAAAGCAAATCAAATGGCTATGCCCAGAGTCAGTGTGGGAGGGGACTGCCCAAAGCATGGAGACAGACAGGTAAATAATTTGTGACCATTTATGCAATCTACCAATATCCCCATAATCAAACTCAGAACCTAGTAAATAGCAGACGTGAAATAAATGCTTATTGAACTGAATGCTATCACCCCTTCATGAAAAATCAAGATAAGACCAATAATCTCTTTCTTCTCTGCACTGAGTACACCACATAAAGGAGACAGAAGAGGCTGGCTGACCCCTCCTCACAGAGGGTTACCTCACCCTGGGTGATGGAGCCCATCACTTGACAGTCACCTCATAACCATGGTCTTCTCAGCTCCTGGGGTGAGGGGTGTGTTCTTACTGGTGGCTGTTTCCCTAATGCTCTTAGGATGGCAGGACTTGCTCTTATCAATGGTTTCATCAAGCTCCCAAGGGGAGTCCCTTTGCCCCCTGCTTCTGCCAGGTCCCGCAGTGACACCTCTATGAAGCAGCTCAAATTAGCAGCCCTGCTCGCCCTCTAGTGGTCTCTTAAGGCTGTACAGCCCTCTGAAGAAAAGTGTTCAAGGCCTTCTACAACTGTACCAGAATAAATATTTGTGGGTGCTTTGGATCAGTGATTTTCAACAGGGCGTGACATTTTCCTGCAGTGGACATTTGGCAGTGTCTGGAAACATTTTTGGATGTCACAACTTGGGGGTGGATGCTGGCATCTAGTGGGTAGAGGCCAGGGATGCTGCTAAACATCCTACATTGCACAGGACACTCCCATAACACAAAATTGTCCAGTCCAAAATGTCAATAGTGACACAGTTGAAAAACCTTGCCTTATATTCAGAGTGGGCCCTCATTTGTTTTAAGGATGCACCCACAGGCCCACTCAAGGTTGTTCCATGGATGGATCACCCCCTCTGGGAAGAGTCAATCTGTAGGAAACAACCCTAAAGTCCCAATGTGAAACTTAAATCTCAGTTACAGTTCCTGGGGCATCCCACGATTCTCCAGGTTAGACAGACAAACTAAGCACTAAACGGGAGCTTGGTTACAGTCAAGAAGATCTTACTGTCTCTTCCATTATCTATGCTCAATCCCATTGATTCTGAGAACAATTTTCTCAGGAAAGAAAAGTGCTTTAAAGTTTTTATTGTAAGCCAATTAATAGCCCTAGGAAATAAAAATGTCTTCCAGTGGAGAACTGCACTGTGGGACTTCTTTGTGAACCATCACAAACCTTTGATAAAATTTATATTAGTTGTGTAAACTAAAAAAAAAATTTTAAGCCCCCCAACCATCTGAAACGACCCCTTCTCTCACCAAGGACATTCCAAAGAACCTGAAAAACTAGTTCAGGCAATGATGGGATCTGGGGGCTGGTGGGTGGGGGGCGGAGGGGGCGTAGTTGGACATGCCTCGTTATACCCGCCTTGCTTTGGAATTCAGGCACAACCGACCAGCATTCACATTACAACAGACATCTTAAGACTGTAGCAATAAGACACCGAATTCCAGCCTGACTCTACACTGTCTCTTGTGGGGAAAATCTACATTCTGGAGAGAATCCCTTTACTTTTCCAGGTCTTCGTCCTGATCCAGGAGAGAATTAACTAAGAGTCTGGCCACCTTTTTAAGTCTAATAAGAAATATTTACAATCTATTTTCTCTGAAGCCTGCTACCTGGAAGCATCATCGGCATAATAAGAACCTTGGTCTCCATAACTCCTTATCTTAGCCCAGACACTCCCTCCTATAAGATTCCAGGCCTTTAAAAGAACTCTTTCAATGAATTGCCAATTGGAAAATCTTTGAATTCACCTCCGACCTAGAAGCCCCCACTTCCAGTTGTCCCATCTTTCCAGACCAAACCAATGTATATCTTACATGTATTGATTGATGTCTTATGTCTCCCTAAAATGTATAAAACCAAGCTGTGGCCCAAACACCTTGGGCACATGTTTTCAAGACCTCCTGAGGCTGTGTCATGAGTACATCCTTAACCTTCTCAAAATAAACTTTTTTTTTTTTTTTTTTGAGATAGAGTCTCGCTCTGTCACCCAGGCTGGAGTGCAATGGCACGATCTTGGGTCACTGCAACCTCCACCTCCCAGGTTCAAGTGATTCTCCTGTCTCAGCCTCCCTAGTAGCTGGGATTACAGGAGTGTGCCATCACGGCCGGCTAATTTTTTGTATTTTAGTAGAGATGGGTTTCACCATGTTGCCCAGGCTGGTCTTGAACTCCTGAGCTCAAGCAATCCACCCGCCTCGGTCTCCCAAAGTGTTAGGATTACAGGCGTGAGCCACCGCGCCCGGCCCTCAAAATAAACTTTAAATTGATTGAGACTTGTCTCAGTTCCTTTTTGGTTTACAGTTGCAAGGAATAAATGACAGGCATCTGGTTTTAACAAAATAACACTTGTTCCATGGAGGAAGAGAATTTCTTAATGTCAGAGAAAGAACATCAAGAGCAGAGGGAACGAAAGCTACACAGACATTGATTGCTGTGGCAAGACCATGTAAAAAGCAACAGGAAATGAAAGCCTTTGCTCTAAGCTTTTAGCAATGTTAATTAGAGGAGAGTGGCTGACATTTCCCTAGCATGGAACATAAACTAAAATTTGCCTAGGAATTTTACTTCTGAAATTTTCTCAGAAGAATTCAATAGTAAAGGTGCTTCTTATTAGCTCTGGACTTTATTCCAGAGCTAATATCTACTATTTTCTTATGCTCCCTTATGCTAGTAACTAGGCAAATCCTTCTCACTCATTACTTCAAGATCCTCATTCAAGAATGAGGCAGGGAGGACAAGAAGGAAATGAAGCATTCGTGGCTCCTGCTGCTCTTTGCTTTCTCCTCTTCTTACCAGATCCTGAGGCTTCCAAACACCCTGCTCTCCCTCTGCTCTCTTCTTCCTCCTGTTTTCTTCACTTCACCCTTGCTGCTGGACCCCAGAACCCCTGAATGGCAGAAACCCCAGGCATGGTGTTACCTGGGGAGGTCTTTGCTCCCAGAGCTCTCAAGATGGTGGCGGGCACTTCCAAAATGGCGGCGGGCCACTTCCAAGATGGTGGCAAGCCTCGTGTTCTCTGACTTGGGGTTCTTGGCCTCACGGATTCCAAGGAACGGAATCTTGGGCCATGCGGTGAGTGTTAGAGCTCTATTTGAAGACGTGGGTCACGGAAGAGAACTGTGCAACCCAGTAACTAGGGTTCAGCTCGATCAGGAAGAACCCAGGAACTTAGCCGTGCAGGAACAATGGCAAGCCTTTAGCCTGATCCGGAGTGGCAGTGGGTGGCTCGCTGGATCAGGAGCACAGAGGACACCCTGCTGGATCCAGAGGGATGGAAGTCAGCGGCCGGTCTGCGACAGCGGCAAACAGCAATGGTAGACGGCGAGTGAAAGCTCAGCTCCAGCCGTAACAAAATAGGGACCAGAAGAGTGCAGTTGCAAGATTTAATAGAGTGAAATAGAGTGAAGACAGACCTCCCACATAAGGGGAGGGGACCCAAAGGGGGTTGCTGTTGCTGGCTCGAATGCCTGGGTTTATATCCTGATCCTTGTCCCTCCCGCTGTGCTCTCAGGCAATAGATGATTGGCTATTTCTTTACCTCCTGTTTTGCCTAATTAGCATTTTAGTGAGCTCTCTGTTTGGTCGGGTGTGGGCTAAGTTGCAAGGCCCGTGTTTAAAGGTGGGTGCGGTCACCTTCCCAGCTAGGCTGAGGGATTCTTAGGCTTGGAAATTCCAGCTAGTCTTGCCTCTCAATGGCATGGATATATGGTCAACCTTGGGATTAAACGTACATTGCTCCCTCCACACTCCCCAGGGTTTGCTGTGTGGCTCAGATAGGACTTGGGAAAAGGCCCTCCTGCTCTGATCACTCTCCCAATGCAAGGCCAGCTCTGGGATTTGGACCCATCCAAGGAAGAGCCAG
Source organism: Theropithecus gelada (assembly GCF_003255815.1). Taxonomy (NCBI): domain Eukaryota; kingdom Metazoa; phylum Chordata; class Mammalia; order Primates; family Cercopithecidae; genus Theropithecus; species Theropithecus gelada. The sequence goes on from NC_037689.1 coordinate 38,091,844, forward strand.
GAGTCTGTCCCCAGCCTCTTGCCTTATGAACCCACCTCCTATGTTGGCTCTGTCCTCTAATATCCTCTACACTGGCTGCTACCTGTAACTGCCTAGACTTCTCCAAGGCTTTCCAGACCTTGCCCATAGTAAGCCATGGAGCAGCAGTCAAGTAGCACCCAGGCTCAGGCCTTAGGGGAAGAGTTTCTCAAGAAAAGTTCCCCATTGGGTTCCTGATTGGGATTCCATCACTACTGGTTATTATGCCAGAGGCTTCTTACTTCAGAGAGACTTTAAGGAACAATGAGATTGGGCTCTCTGTTTAGGTCAGGAACCACCTTTGGCTGAACTTAATTTCCAGAATGTCACAATAAGGTCAGAATCCCTGAGCTTACAAGCTCAGACAAAATGGTGACCTGAATGTATATTGAAAACAACATGAGCTTTTGAGTTATAAAAAGCTCTCTATTGAGGGCTTATTCTGTACTAGATACTGCACTAAGCATTTTATAAACATTTTCTCACATGCTAGCTGTGTGACCTTGGGCAAGGTGGTTAACCTCTCTGTTTCTGTTTCCTTTGCCAGGTAGAAATACCCACTTTGAAGAGTTGTTTTGAGGATTAGTCAAAACAACATACAGGAAGTTCCTGGCACATGGTAGGTATCTTAGCCCAGGCTGCCATAACAAAATACCACAGAATGGGTGACTTCAACAACAAAAATTTATTTTTCTCACAGTTCTGGAGGCTGGAAGTCTCGGATCCAGTTGCCGTTTGATTCAGTTCCTGGTGAGGGCTCTCTCCTTGGGTTGCAGACAAACAGCAGACAGATCTCTCTCTCTTCCGCTTCTTATAAGGGCATTAATTCCATCAAGAGGACCCCACCCTCATGACCTCATCTAACCCTAATTACCACTCAAAGGCCCCATCTCCAAATATCATCACATTGGGAGTTAGGGCTTCAACATAAGAATTTCAGGGGACACAAAATTCATTCCACAACAAAAGACAGTAAGCAAATGATAGCTAGTATTACTATTACAATTATTAATAATAAAACAGGTATAAACTACTCCTTGGTACTAGGAAAATAGCTACAACACATGGCTTTGTCTAAATCAAAGAAAATATGGCTTGAGCACCCATTCAGCTGAACGGGTATTGGCAGAAAACTAAAGCATCAATTTCTTGGTGCCTCCTCAAAGGCTCCCAGTGCTGTAGCAGTGCTGAGCTATTTCTCCCTTCTATGTCTTGAGACCTCTGGTGAACAGTTCCCCCATCACTGATTGGGCACCATTGATCTGGTCAGCTGCTACAATGCCTGCTAACCACGATGCTTTCCACCATCAACACAGCATTCTCTATGATCCTTCCACATCTAAAGTGCTACACTCCTGTGAGTGCCACTGTCTTCTGATTATGGAATTTCCATCCTGGTCCCTCTTCCTTATCCCCAGGATCCATAGCACCCAAGAATCAAGTTTCTTCCCTCTTTAGACTTCTAAGCAGAAGTCTCCACCCACTCCCTTTCTTTGATAGTCCAACCCAGTTATGGGTTACCTTCAGGGCAGCCTTCCCACATCCCCAGTAAATTTGTTTTCTTCCACCCTGAGAAAGGTGAAAAGTATGCTTATTTCTGTCTTGATCAGCCTCAAATTCAAGTGAATAAGTCAAAAGTTAATTTGTCAATCATCTTCTACATGATTTTCAAAAGGAGATTTGCTTACAAAGCGATAAGATGCCGTAAAATTTTAAGAAATTTAGTTAAAGAGGAATAAACATCCTCATTTGTTTTCATGGAATGTGGAATCTGTTTTTTTTTTCTTGGACTATGGACTCTTTTAGGTTCTGAGAGACCATCTAATCTATACTCCCAAATGAAATATTAAGTTTTCTTTCTGTCTGTTAATTCAACCCTTTGCCCTGCACTGTGCCAACAGAACATCCAGTGAAAAGAACATCAAGTTGGGCCTCAGGAGATTTGGACTCTGGACCAAATTCACTCGCTATTTGAGGTTTCAGCTTCCCCATCTCTAAGGCTCCTTCCACCCTTAACATCGTGTATTGTTTTAAGAAACAAGATCCTGAATTCGGAAGTGGTTACAACATTCATCTAAATACGGCGTTCTGTTCTACAATAAGCCCCTTTTCCAAATGTCTACTGTAATTCAAAGAGCAGTGAGAACCATCACTAATCATGAAGTCCAGCAAACACTGATAGAACTCCAACACGATTCTTGATGAGTTCAAATATTTCTGAATTCCTTGAGCACCCAAGGCTTTGTGCCTTTAACCAACGTTTTGTACACACGTTCCTCTTATTTATCACTGCTTCCTTAGGCATGAGTCTTATGGCTATTGAACTATTGTGGAAAAGGGGTAAAATTTCAACATAGGTAGATCAAAGTTTGCTTTTGTGGAGCCAAACATTACCTCTGGTTTTATTACCCAGATATAATATATAATCTTTGTGCTGAAAAGTGAAAATGAAACACAAAAGTGAAGGCTGTGTGATTGAACTAAGACTTGTGCATTCAGATATAATGTATAAAGTAGAAGACAGTATGTGGCATAAATCCTCTAATATCTCTCCTATAGTATGCAAGAATCTGGGAAGCAGAAGTATGGTAATTCAGGCTCATGGTTTTCCTATCTGGAAAACAAGGATAAAATTGTGGGTCTCAAAGGGAAGTTGTAAAAATAAAAATACATTAGAATCAGAAGTATTTACTGGGCATCCAGCCTGTATTCCACCATGCTGGGCCAAGAGTAAGCAGGAGAGCAAGAAAGTCCCTGTGTCCAACCTCACAGGTAGCAGCCTTTGTCCTCTCACCACAAGCAGGACTGAGCACTCTCCTCAGACACCATAAAGAATCCATTTGCACTAAAGAATCAGTGAAAATCCATTGATCGTCTCCTGAGGAGATGAATAAGAAATTTACATTGCACAGCACATAGCACATCTCATAAAATTTCCTATAAATGCCTCTCCCCAAGTCTTTCCTCTGAGCCATGCAACTCCTGGGCTCATATTTTTCCTCCAGCTCAGATATCACCATCTACCCTACTTATATGGAAAATTTTCCCCATGTCCTGGCTTCTTTCTTCAGTCTTGTATAGCCCCACCCAACAGTGAGATCATAAGCTTCTTACAGTGAGGGATCATGTTTGTACTTAAGCTGCACAGCAAAAAGCACCTTTATAAAAAATCTTCCACCAGTTAGAATGGCAATCATTAAAAAAATCAGGAAACAACAGGTACTGGAGAGGATGTGGAGAAATAGGAACACTTTTACACTGTTGGTGGGACTGTAAACTAGTTCAACCATTGTGGAAGACAGTGTGGCGATTCCTCAAGGATCTAGAACTAGAAATACCATTTGACCCAGCCATCCCATTACTGGGGATATACCCAAAGGATTATAAATCATGCTGCCATAAAGACACATGCACACGTATGTTTATTGCGGCACTATTCACAATAGCAAAGACTTGGAACCAACCCAAATGTCCATCAGTGACAGACTGGATTAAGAAAATGTGTCACATATACACCATGGAATACTATGCAGACATAAAAAAGGATGAGTTCGTGTCCTTTGTAGGGACATGGATGCAGCTGGAAATCATCATTCTCAGCAAACTATCACAAGAACAGAAAACCAAACACCGCATGTTCTCACTCATAGGTGGGAACTGAACAATGAGATCACTTGGACACAGGAAGGGGAGCTTCACACACCGGGTCCTATTGTGGGGAGGGGGCGGGGGGAGGGATAGCATTAGGAGATACACCTAATGTAAATGACGAGTTAATGGGTGCAGCACACCAACAAGGCACATGTATACATATGTAACAAACCTGCACGTTGTGCACATGTACCCTAGAACTTAAAGTATAAAAAAAAAAAAAAAAATTCTTCAATTCACTCTATGACAGCAGGTGGGCGGGTGCAGAGAGCTGGAGGTACTCCAAATGCTTTATCCTCAGCAAAATGGCCTCTCCATACCTAAGGAATCCTGCCTGTTGGGTGGGAGTAACAAGACTAAAGAAAGAAACCAGGACAGGGCTGAAATCTTACGAGGGGAGGAATGGAAGAAGGGGAGAAGCCGCCTGAAGGGATAAGTGGTGTCCAGGCTGGAGCTGGGAAATTGAATGGCTGAAAGGAGAGACTTGGGAAGAGACATTTATAGAGATTTTTTTGAATGTGTTGTACAAGATACTCAAGGCCCTGGCATAGAGTACAGATTTTACATGCAAGAAGCAGTAGAAGTGAGACAATTGCCCAGAATGTGAATGGGCAATGAGAAGGAGTTCCAAATAAGTTGTTAATTAATTTATTTATTTATTTTCTTTTTTTGAGACAGAGTTTCACTCTTGTTGCCCAGGCTGGAGTGCAATGGCGCGATCTAAGCTCACCACAACCTCTGCCTCCTGGGTTCAAGCGATTCTCCTGCCTCAGCCTCCCGAGTAGCTGGGATTACAGGCATGTGCCACCACCCCAGCTAATTTTGTATTTTTAGTAGAGATAAGGTTTCTCCATGTTGGTCAGGCTGGTTTTGAACTCCCAACCTCAGGTGATCCGCCCACCTCAGCCTCCCAAAGTGCTGGGATTACAGGCATGAGCCACCGCACCCAGCCAATTTTTTTATTTCTTAACATGACTGGATAACAGTTCATAAATGTCTCTCACCCTGGAATGACTCACCTCTCTCCAAATATCCTGTGCATCCTTCAAGGTTCAGATCAATTTCCAACCATCCCCTCCATGAAGCCTCCTCAAACCCTCTGGCCACAGTGCCACTTCCCCTGTCTCAATTTAGAGGTATAATTTGTAATGTTGAACTGCCGTTTTGGGGTTCTCCCTCTCCTGCCATCCATCCAATACACAGTTGTGGGTCACTTTAACAATGGGAATACAATCTGAGAAACGCTTCTTTTGGTGATTTTTGTAATTGTGCAAACATCATAGAGTGTACTTATACACACCTAGGCTATGTGGTATGGCCTGTTGCTTTAGACTACAAACCTTTAACGACGGGAATACAATCTGAGAAGTGCTTCTTTTGGTGGTTTTTGTAATTGTGCAAACATCATAGAGTGTACAAACCTACACACCTAGGCTATGTGGTATGACCTACTGCTTTAGACTACAAACCTGCACAGGATGTGACTACTGAATGCTATAGGCAGTTGTAACACAATGGTAAGTATCTTTTTTTGCATTTAAACATAGAAAAAGTGCCAGGTGTGGTGGCTCATGCCTGTAATTCCAGCACTTCAGGAGGCTGAGGTGAGTGGATCGCTTGAACTCAGGAGTTCAAGACGAGCCTGGGCAACATGACAAAACCGTCTCTACAAAAAACACAAAAATCAGCCGGGCATGATGGCGCACATCTGTGGTCCCAGCTGCTTGGGAAGCTGAGGCAGGAAAATTGCTTGAGCCCCGGAGGCAGAGGGTGCAATGAGCTGAGATCGCACCATTGCACTCCAGCCTGGGTGACAGAGTGAGACTCTGTCTCTAAATAAGTAAATAAATAAATAAATGTAGAAAAAGCACAGTAAAAATGCGGTATTATGATCTTACAGGACCACTGTCGTATATGTGGTTCATGCTTGACCAAAACGTTACGTGGGGCATGACTATATTATTATAGAAGCAATCCTTAACCACAGTTTTTATCACATCATACCTCCACTAAAAAAAAAAAAAAGAAAAAGAAAAAAGAAAAAACTGACTGGCTCTCCTCTGCCAACAGTATTTTTTAAACTGAAGAAATAAGTCATTTATGATCATGACAAACGTATTCTGCAGATAATGACCCAGTACCTCCCGAATATAAGCATCTTCCCAGAGCTTGAATGAATGTAGCAAGCTGTCAAACTTCAAGCCTATTTTAATACTTTCACAGCTTATGATCCTGGCCTGCTCGTCTACCTGTCAGTTCTATGCAGCCTCCAAAAACCCAGAGCCATAGAGGACAAAATTTAATGCTCACATGAGTGTTTTTCAAAGCCTAGTCCAGGCCAACAAAGAACTACTCACTGTATCAACCACAGAAGTATGTATCAGTAAAATGATTCTAGACCCCCTTTGGAAGCAATCATTCTGTAACTTCAATTGCTGAACTGTTGTGACCACCATTTAAATATCCCCAAACCTGTTGACCCAATCTAGTTATACAGTCCTCATTAGAGGGTTTTCCTGAAAGTTTATTCTAACATTGGGTGAAACTCAAAGGGGCTGGAACCAAAATTACAACTGATTAAAGTAGTATTTTCAACCCGAACTGCACATCAGAATCCCCAGTACCCACTGTGGGCCAACTAATTCAAGATCTCTGGAAGTGGGCTTGCACATCTGCATTCAGATTCTAAAGTGTAGCCAGGGTTGGAAACTATTGCCTTGAAGGGGCTGCCTCTTGCTATCTCAATAGAAAGGGGGCATGCCCAGGCCAGCTTTAAGAACTTTGCAAGACATGGAAGCACACCAGCTCCTGAGAGGGCTGGCAAGAGCAAGAAAGGATGCCAGCTTCAGAGAACCTAGGCACTACACCAAGGACTGAGGCAGGAACACACTGAAGAGGAGCAAGACATCTGCACCCCAGTCACCCATGCTGCCTCCTGGAGGAAGCAGCCATGTTTCTGCAGTGAAATAAACACACAGAATCTTTCTGATATCAAGATAATCATGGCCGGGTGCGGTGGCTCACGCCTGTAATCCCAACACTTTGGAAGGCAAGGCGAGCGGATCACCTGAGGTCGGGAGTTCGAGACCAGCCTGACCAACATGGAGAAACCCCGTCTCTACTAAAAATACAAGATTAGCCGGGCGTGGTGGCGGGCGCCCGTAATCCCAGCTACTCGGTAGGCTGAGGCAGGAGAATCACTTGAACCTGGTAGGCGGAGGTTGCAGTGAGCCGAGATCCCATCATTGCACTCCAGCCTGGGCAACCAGAGTGAAACTCCATCTCAAAAAAAAAAAAGAAAAAGATAACCATGTAGCAGCAATGGGAATTGGTTAAACTTTCCTACAACACTATCTTGCTTCTAGAGAAAAATCTATATGATATGTAATTCTGCAGAGAAGCCCTGTTGTCCTCTGACCTAATTTAAATCATTATTAAATTACTTCTTCTCAACTGATGTTGAAAACAGAAAAGACCTTGCTGAATGGCCATGTCTTAACACTGATTTTTACGCCAATGACTCCTGACTCTGGGGCCAAGCTCCCAGCCTGCATTTTCAGGGAGGTTCTAGGTAAACATCAATGAACAAACACAACCCTACACAGTGACATTGAAACTATCTGTCAGGCTTGCTTTAGCTCAATACTCTAGGTAACATTAGGCAAAAGAACAACGATGATTCAGCTCTAGTAATTAAAAACAACTGCAATCTTCAGATAAGGGGACATTTTAATCCTGTGATGGTAACTTTCTTGTTTTGCAACATTTAAATCATTTACGCCATCAAGATATTTCTAAAACTTGAATCCAGTTATTGACAATAGACCATTTACATTCTTGTGAATCCTCAAGTTGAGAAATACCACAAAAATTATTAATTTCCTCCATAACATGCAATAAAAAATAACTGGGTAATGTGAGTAAGCCTACTGGGCTCTGTGCTTAACAAAGAAAAACAAAATCTTGTGGTCCTCCTTATCTCTAAAACTCAGGGTCCCATGACCCTCAATCTCTTATTTGTGTCATGCTCCCCCAACACACTCACCGTGCTAGCCTGTCCTCTCCCCTCAGCCTGAAGCAAAGCCTGCCTTTGTAGTGCCTAGGTATAGTGCCTAGGTTCTCTGAAGCTGGCATCCTTTCTTGCTCTTGCCAGCCCTCTCAGGAGCCTGCCTTCCACATTGTCCCTGCTTCTCCTGCCCTCAAATTTAACTTCACTCTTCCCAAATGGTGAAATTCTTGCATTCTGCTCTTCTTGAGAAGTCAGCATTGGGCATTTGAAATAGGAGTGTGCCACACTTCATGGGGCCACTTTGTTGCCTCCACTCTCTCACTGTGTTCATTCTTTGGCCCACCAACCACAGAGCAAACAATATTCTCATATATATATATACACACACACACACACATGCGCGCGCGCACACACACACACACATACATGTGTGTATGTGTTTGTATATAAATATACGTGTATGTATATATATGTATGTGCATCACTGTGGTCAGTGAAAGAAAATACAGCATCCTTCCTCCTCACAACTTTCCCATCATCTCAACCCATTACTAGTATCTGGTTGTGGCAAAGAGTTGAAAGGAAAAACCATGTAGAAACAGAAAACTTCATTGTAGTACTATGTATCAACCAGCCAGCCAGTGGTCTTTGAAACCCCAAGACTCCAAAGACACATAATTTAACTGTTTATGGCCCGAAACACGACATTGTCAGTTCCCATTGTATAGGAAGTGCAGGATGACACTAACATAAAACTAGTCCCAGAAACTCAAAGCAGGGAGCAAGCTCCTCTCTGCCTCCATTGGCCTTGTCATGCAAGAGAGGGGCAATTTGTTCACAGCTTTATTCACTGCCTGTGACTGTCCTGCCTGGAGCTGCGGGATTGCCAGATCAAACTGTAAACTTCTGACATTGCTACCTTGAAAATGAGTGTGGGATTAGGGGAGTGATGGGGGAAGGGAGGGTGAGTGCAAAGAGAGGGAAGGAAGTCACTTTCCTTGACTCAGAGATACTCGGGGATAAAGGTTCTTATTGGATTTTTGTGGCTTATAAATGTCACACGCGTTCGTGTGAAGAGACCACCAAACAGGCTTTGTGTGAGCAATAAAGCTTTTTAATCACCTGGGTGCAGGCGGGCTGAATCCGAAAAGAGAGTCAGCAAAGGGTGGTGGGATTATCATTAGTTCTTACAGGTTTGGGATAGGCGGTTGAGTTAGGGGCAATTTTTTACGGGCAGGGGGTGGATCTTACACAGTACATTCTCAAGGGTGGGGAGAATATTACAAAGTACCTTCTTAAGGGTTGGGGAGGATATTACAAAGTACCTTCTCAAGGGTGGGGAGGGTGCATTGGGCAAAGTACATTCACAAGGGCGGGGGAATATCACAAAGTACACTATGGCAAGGGCAGGGAGGGCATATTGTTACAAAGTCAATTGATCAGTTAGGGTGGGGCAGGAACAAATCACAATGGTGGAACGTCATCAGTTAAGGCAGGAACTAGCTAGTTTCACTTATTTTGTGCATCTTCAGTTGCTTCAGGCCAGCTGGATGTATACATGCAGGTCACAGGGGATATGAGGCTTAGCTTGGGCTCAGAGGCCTGACAATAATGACCTCAAATAAGTGATTATCCAACGTACAATCAATACCTTCTGAAGCAGCCCATTCTATTTTCTGACAATAATCGGATACATGAAAATAAGTCTCTAGACCATAAACTCCACAAGGGCATGGGTCTTAGGTCATGTTCATAGGTAGGTCTCAAGGGCCTAAACAGTGCCTGGTACAGAACAGTTGCTCAAAAAATATTTGTCAAATGAATGCCTCCTGGTGGCTTCCCACAATGATTCTATTTCTACTCTAGAAAATTCAAAAGAAATGTTTCTTCATTATGACAGCCCAACAAACATCTTAAGACAATTGTTATGTTTACCCCTCTTCAAATTCCACTATATTTTTTTTTCTTTTGCAAGTTAAACATTCCTAGCTCACTCAACCATTTCTTATAGGTTGGATTTCCAGTCCCCACAACAAAGATTTACTGGATGCCTGTTATACAATCACCATTGGGGAGGGGCGAGGCCATGAAAGAATTCTGGATAGTATCTACTCCATTCATCAGAGCCCAGCTCTGTCATCTACCACATTGTCCTAATTTGTCCACCAGAACAGTAATGAAAGGTTTTGGCAAATGGTTGGTGGAAATCCACATGAACAGTGTCTACTATTTTTCCCTAATAGAGCTGTCTGGCTACTTTATCCAAAAGAAGGAGGAAAAGAAAGATGAGAAGAAGGGAGGGAGGGAGGGAGGGAGAAAGAAGGAGGGAAGGAAAGAAGGAGGGAAGAAAGGAAGGAAAGAGGGAAGGAGGAAGGGAGGGAGGAAGAGAGGGAGGGAGGGAAGGAGGAAGGGAGGGAGGGAGGGAGGGAAGGAAGGAAGGAAGGAAGGAAGGAAGGAAGGAAGGAAGGAAGGGAGGGAGGGAGGAAGGAAGGAAGGGAGGGAGGGAAAAGAATAACAGGTGGGAAGTTCCAAATATTAAAAACAAAAATAAAAAACAAATAAACAATGGTGCCCTGGTTTTTTAAGAGAAAGTCTATGAACTTCCCAAACTACAGACTGATGAATTTGATATTGATTCTAAGCCAGAGATCAGCAAATTATTCTCCAAAGTGCCAAATAGCAACTATCAGAGGCTTTTCAGGAAGAAGAAGTGAGGTTAACCTGGCACTACTTCACGACTTCATGCAGTGGTTCTCAACTGTGGCTTCACATTGGGACTCACTTATGAATCCTCTAAAAAAGATGAACTTCTGAGGCCCCACCCCAGGGATTCTGATTTCACTGGTCTGGGATACAGGCTGAGCACCAGGATTTTTCAAGGTTCACCCAGTGATTCCAATGTGTAGCCTTGCTAGGCTAATGTCGTCCTTGCTGGGGCTGAGGACCACTGCATTCATGCAAACTCCTGGGGATCAACACATCTCTTTTTAAGGACTCACAGTCTTTTTTTCTTTTAAGCCTATTCTAGAATATTGCATCTGGCCCTCCATCCATTTTTGAATATCAAGTTGTGTTGGCACACAGCCATGCTCATTCACATACACATTGTCAATATCTGCTTTCACACTCCTGCAGCAGCGTGGAGTCGTTGTGACTGAGACCATGTGACCCACAAACCTCAAATAGCTACTTATTCTCTGACACTTTTGAGAAAAGTCTGCTGACCTCTGGCTTAGAATCAATATCAAATTCACCAGTCTATAGTTTGGGGAATTCATGGCTTTTCTCTTCAAGAACCAAGGTACCATCGTTTGTTTAGATATTTGTTTGTCTTTTTTTAAACTTTTAAGTTCAGGGTTACACATGCAGGTTTGTTATATAGGTAAAAGCATGTCACAGGGGTTTGTTGTACAGATTATTTCATCACCAAGGTACTAAGCCTAATACCCATTATTATTTTTCCTGATCCTCTCCTTCCTCTCACCCTCTACCTCCAGTGGGTCCCATTGTCTGTTGTTCCCTCCATGTGTCCATGTGTTCTCATCATTTATCTCCCACGTATAAGTGAGAATATGCGGTGTTTGGTTTTCTGTTCCTGTGTTAGTTTGCTAAGGATAACGGCCTCCAGCTCCATCCATGTTCCTGCAAAGAACATTATCTCATTCTTTTTTATGGCTGCATAGGACCTTCTTACCTGTTACTCTCCTGAACCCTCTCCTACTCCTCATGATTACTTAGAAAGCCTGGCAATAAGGTGATTTTCACAATATCACTTATCACAACACTGAAGAGGAGATGTAATAGATTTTATTCTGATGTATGAATGTATGTAATAGGAAACCTTTTAAGATCACCTACAGTAGCATTTCATAATTGTTATGTACATGACATTATTGACCAGAATAAGCATGTGTTTCATCAGTGTTTACATATTTCCTATCTGAGCAACCCACATACTGTATGCAGCCAAGCTTCCTACTCTACTCTCTGAAGCTGCAAGCTGTTAAAACTCAAGATTATGATATACAACAAGTAATATTTGATATATAATGTCTACTATTTAACATACACTGGATGGCACATAATAGGCAATGTATGTCTGTGAGGCAGATGTTGTTGCTGTGGCACTGGCTCTTGGGCATTTTTGGATTTCACTCTGCAGGTATTTTAAAAACTTATGATCAATGATCTGTGAAAAATGAGCCCTAAAATAAACCTGTGCTTCACTTTAGGCGTGAATAGAATATATGCGAATAGAATATATGGGAAGACGTTTGTAAGCATATCCACCCCACCTGCCTTTACCTAGATCCTTCTCATATTGCATAATAATAATCTGAATTTCTGAGATCATTCAGCATGATCTGCTGGTAGCACAGAAGGTGCAGATGGATGACATGTGGCCAGAGCATTTATGATTATGTGTAATGCATATGCACATCACTTTACTCCAGGTGCATTAGAATTAGTGACAGTTTTGTCTGTCACTTGCACAGTAAATGTGTGCCTTCGTAGAGACTCATTTTCCATGGGATATTGATAAGCCCTAGAAATTTCCACAGCTGGAGAAACTGCATCACAGTGTGGACCTGCTTTAATTATGGACTTGCTCTGGTCCTAATAGTTGCAGGTTCAAAGAACACAGCATTAAGCTAGGCTGCTGGCAGCCCTCAGATATTAAGTACGTGAACATGCCTCCCACATGGGAATCACTCTCATTTCAGTCAATAACGCGTGAAGAAAATGGAATCATTAATTGGAGTAGTAAAATCTGAGAAAGCATTTTAATGCACTTACTGTATGAAATGTTTTCACCATTAGAAAGTCCTTCGATTGAGGGGAAGAAAATTGCTGAGAATTTTCAAAAGCTAATCTTCAGAGCTACTCCTAAGACTTTTGCTGGCTTGATTTAAATCACAAGTAATGAATGACTATACAGTGTACCCTAACATAACGTATACACAATTTATTAATATATATTTTGACAAGAAGATAAAGGAACCCATTTTGATTACCTTAGAGTCCCAAATATTCAGAATATCCAAAGGCTCATGTGTCTGGTCTTGGAGTGGCTGAGAAAACTCCTCTCAGTCCCACGTCAGCTGAACTCCCATCTCATCACCAAGTGGCATCTGGCCCTGCTTTCTGGTCCCTCAAGTTGTGACACTCTGAATCACTGTTGATTTCTGGAAATCCACTTTAAACCATCATGAAGAGCTATTGATGTGCTTTTAGTACTGAGTTGATGTTTTTTGTGATCAAATTCTTTTCTAAAAGAATTCATCTATGTTGGGTCTATGGTATTGTTCTCTCAGCCAGAATATTTAATTAACCAGAAGAACCCATTTCCATGTGTAGCTTAACTAAGTTTAGTACATCAAGTCACAAAAAAAAAATCATTGTTCGGATTCCACCCTGAGCAGGGAAGACCATATTCTGTTCTTTCCCCCATCAGAATGTGCCACAGCCCAGCTAATAATGGTAGAGGGGGGATTCTACCTCAGTCCATCACCCCATCTCAGGTAAAAACAGCAGAGGTGGAATTTGACCCTGGCTTGCCTGGCTCCAAAGCCCATGTTATCTGCACCTCACAATAATGTTTCAAATAATGTTTTTGTTGTTGTTGTTGTTGTTGTTTTGTTTGTTTGAGATGGAGTCTTACTCTGTCACCCAGGCTGGAGTGCAGTGGCATGATCTTGACTCACTGCAACCTCTGCCTCCCTGGCTCAAGCAATTTTCCTGCCTCAGCCTCCTGAGTAGCTGGGATTACAGGCGTGCACCAGCACGCCTGGCTAATTTTTTGTATTTTTAGTACAGGCAGGCGTTTCACCATGTTGGCCAGGCTGGTCTCGAACTCCTGACCTCGGGTGATCCATCCTCCTCCGCCTCCCAAAGTGCTGGGATTTCAGATATGAGCCACCATGCCTGGCCTCAAGTTAATGTTTTTTAAATGTACCAAGGCTGTTTGTTAATTAAAATACAACTGGGATAAATCTTTCAATAAGACAATGAACCACCTGACACTCTCTTTGGTCAAATCCAAAGTTAAACAGAGTCACCATATGATCCAGCAAGTCCACCTAAGGTAGATATCCAAGAAAAATGAACACATATGTCCACACCAAAACTTGTACATGAATGTTTACAGCAGCACTATTCCAATAAGCAACAGGTGGAAACAAACCAAATGTCCATCAACTGATGAATGGATAAACAAAATGTGGCATATCCATACACTAGAATATTATTTAGCCATAAACAGAAATGAAATTCTGATATATTGGCCAGGCACAGTGGCTCACGCCTGTAATCCCAGCACTTTGGGAGGCTGAGGCGGGCGGATCACGAGGTCAGGAGATCAAGACCATCCTGGCTAACATGGTGAAACCCTGTCTCTACTAAAAAAATATAAAAAAAATTAGCCAGGCACGGTGGTGCGCGCCTGTAGTCCCAGCTACTCGGGAGGCTGAGGCAGGAGAATAGCATGAACCCGGAAGGCAGAGCGTGCAGTGAGCCAAGACCAAGCCACTGCACTCCAGCCTGGGCGACAGAGCGAGACTCCGTCTCAAACAAAAAAAAGAAATTCTGATATATCCTACAACATGAATGTAACTTGAAAATATTATGCTAAGTGAAAGCTGCCTGACACAAAAAAAAAAAAAAAAAAAAACATGTACATGTGAGTACATTTATATGAACTTCCCAGAAAAGGTAAATCTCTAGAGACTAAAAGTGGATTCGTGGTTGTCAGGAGCTAGGGTTGGTGCAGGGAATGGGGAATGGGGAGTGACTACTAATGGGTACAGGATTTCTTTTTTGGGGAGATGGAAATCTTCTGGATTACATAGTGGTGACAGTTGCACAACTTTGTGAAAACACTGACTTGTAAACTTTGAAAGGGTAAATTGTATGGTACGTGAATTATATCTCAAATGTAAAGGAAGGGAGGTTGGGAGGGAGGGAGGGAAAGGAGGAGGGAAAGGGGGAGGGAGGGATGGAGGAAGGAAAGTAGAAAGGAAGAAGGAAGAAAGCAAGCAAGCTTTCAGGCTAAGGGAGACTAAGGAAGAAACAAACTTGAAATGGGATGTGAGAGAGGCCTCCCCAAGGCTAGGATTCAGCCTTCACTGGAGAAGATGGGCTACAGCCCACTTGGTGGAGGAGAAGTGTGTCAGATTGTCCTGGGGTTGCACTGGACCACAGCTGGTCTGTGTAGTGAGAGCCCTGGCCGGAAACTATGGGCCACAGCTGGCAAGCTGGAAATCCCCCAACATGGACCATCAGGCCAAGGCTGGTGGGAAGGAAACTGCCCACTGGAGTCCTGATAATTCACGACAAAGCTTCCCTTTGGGAATGCTGTTGAATTTTCTGGGAAGCTGGCATGGCTAGACTCTCCAGAAAGTCACAAAGGTGTCACCAGCAGGGGGGCCTGCTGAGCTCATGGGGAAGTCAGCCAGGGCACCTATGGAAGAGGCTGTCACTGAGCCCACCACAGCTGGGGCACCTGCAAAACTTGCCATGAAGCTGCCCACGGAGGTGCCATTGAAACTCACTGGCATGAGCTCCACTGGGTATCCCCTATGCCCAGCCCACTGCCATGGGAACAAGGAGAAGCAAAGCATACCAACACTAGAAAGAGAAGCCCTGCCCTTCTCCTGAGTCACCCCAGCAGCCTCTACCAACAAAGCTCAGCATCACGCCATTCGGCAAGGAGCAAACATCCCAGAATCAAAATCTGGGCAACAAAGTGTGGATTTGGAGCTGAGGGACAAAAGATTGATATTAATGGTTGTTCTTTAACTACAAAAGGAGTTTGTGTTCAAATAAGTTTGGAAAACCCTACTTAACACACCACCCTCTTGATATACATTATTAGCAGTGCTAACATATTCTATGGGAACGAACCTTATTTAACTCTGTTCGACGTAGCATTTCCAAAATTCACTTGATCACAGAACTCTGTTCCTCCTGATCATTAACACCCACGCTCTCTGGGAAACTGCTCTGAGTGTGGTGTGGTGAAACTGGCATGCAGTAACCAGAACAGGAAAGAAGCCACGGCGGTTGGAGAGCAGCTTGTGCGCCTTCACTGAATCACATGGAGCCGTCTGCTGCTGAAGGGATTCCTCTGGAACAGAATGCACACAAATGGAGTCATCTGGCCAGGCTCCCTCATGGCATTCCATCATTTTATTTACTGCACACAAACCATAAGCTCTGCAGACACTGTGGAAATACAATTTATTTAGATAACTAAAAATATCCCCCAAATGGCATTTGGCCATTGCTGCATTTCCCAACTCCTCTGGCTTGCCCAGGCCCTGCTCTAAAAATTACCCCTTGCTGATCCAAGGAAAAGAAGATGGGATTTAACAACCAGAATTGATGGTATTGAGGTCAGGGGGCTTGGGATGCCATAATCCTGCCTAGCTACTCACTCAATTTTCCCTTTTTGAGATTTCTAAGGGAATTAGACACACAAAAAAATCACAAATGAGAATCAAAACAGTGTTTTATTATCTGCCCACTGGAAAGGGCAAATTGCAGCTAAGAAAAGAGTGAGCACACATGGGCTGTGTGGGGAGAAAGCCGCTACATCATTCAGTCATGGGTTCAAAACCCAGTTCACTCCATTTCTGGGCAGCTAGCCTCCAGACCCAACTGCTTATGCCCACAATAACATGTCTGTAACATTACTTATCGCAGCGGGGCTTTTAACAGCAAAAGAATGAGAATAACCTAAGTATTCATCAAAAGGGGACTGATTGAATAAGCCATGGTACATCATGCAAAGAAAAACAATGGGCTGGGCGTGGTGGCTCACACCTATAATCCCAACATTTGGGGAGGCCAAGGCAGGCAGATTGCTTGAGCCCAAGAGTTCAAGACCAGCCTGGGTAACATAGGGAGACCCCGTCTCTCCAAAAAATACAGAAATTAGCCAGGCATGGTGACTTGCGCCTATAGTCGCAGCTACTTGGGGGCGCTGAGGCAGAAGGATCACTTGAGCCCGCAAGGTCGAGGATGCAGTGAGCCATGTTTGCACCACTGCATTCCAGCCTGAGTGACAAGGCAAGACCCTGAAAAAAAAAGAAGGAAGGAAGGAAGGAGGGAGGGAGGGAGGGAGGGAGGGAGGGAGGGAGGGAGGGAAGGAAGGAAGGAAGGAAGGAAGGAAGGAAGGAAGGAAGGAAGGAAGGAAGGAAGGAAGGAAGGAAGGAAGGAAGGAAGGAAGGGAGGGAGGAAGGGAGGGGAAGGAAAAGAAAAAAACAATGAAAACTATGCAGCTATAAAAAGAGAATGAGGGAGATGTCCACCTAATGCTACAGAGAGAATTCCAGGAAATAATGTTAGGTGGAAAAAACAAGGTAAACAGTATTATATATCATATACTCTTGTGTGTAAGAAGGGGGTAAATTACAAACTATATTCGTACTTGCATGTTTTTGGCAAGATTCTTTCTAAAACCTCATGAAAGGGGTTACGTAAATAGGAGGCAAGAAGGAACCAAGAGGCAAATGAGGAGAAAGCTTATCAGTCTGTATTTTTAAAACATTTTTTTAGTTTTTGAACTATGTCAATGTGTCATTACCAATTTGAATTTTTAAAATCTCACCCCTTCCCCACCCCAAAAAAAACACCAGTCTGCCACTTGCTAGGTACATGGTCCTAGCCAAGTCATTAACTTCTAATCTTAGGTTCCTGAATATGTAAATTGTCAGCAGTGATATGTATCTTGCAGAGTTGTTGTGAGTGTCAAACGTCACATTGTCATTGAAAATGCTCTGCGATGATGGGTTCTTTATTGAACTCCCAAAGCCTGCACCCATAGTTTTGTTAATGAAAAGCGAGACTCTGTCTCAAAAAAAAAAAAAAAAAGAAAGCAATTATCAAGGACAATGAAGTACATGGAGGCTCACAACATAATTGTTCGTTTTCTTTCAGTGCATGTATTTCAGAGGATGCACATATGCCTCTCTAAATCCAGTTCCTTCATTAGCAAATGATCAATTAAAGCAGTGTCTTTCTGTATTTAAGAAAAAAGTACATTTCCAAAACATGTACCCCACATTCCCATGGTCCTCTCCATTAACATTATACTTAATCTTTCAATGTGATCTATTAGAAATTTGATGTTCTAAACCCTAATAAATTACTGGCATTTTGATATAATTATTATTATTACTAATGAGGATTCAAATATATAAAATGTTTATTTTAAAAAATACTTATATTTTCTTATATTCCAAATAGAAAACTATTATTACAGGAAGGTACACACCATGCTTGCATTCTTATAGAACTGTTCCACTGTTAGAAAAAAGAACAGATACATTTGTCAGATAGGGGAACAAAAGAAATTGGAAGACATGAATCAGAGATGAAGTGTATTTGACCATTTCAGTCCACTCTCTACTCAAGAAGAGAAGGCAGAGAAGGAAAGGGCAGGGTAGGGTGAACACTTAGCTACATAATATCACAAACTAAAAAATAACAAATATGATAGGTTCTGCATCTTCTTTCCTGTTAACTGCCAGTGGACTTAGTTGTAAATTTGGCAGTGTCACATCTGACTCATGACATAAGAAAGTTGCTCACTGACTTAAGAAAACTGCCCTATGAATTTCTATGCCCTATGAATATCAATCTGAAAAGTACATTAAAATAAATATGTCTACAGTCTTATTTGAACACTAAATATAATTGGTATTGAGCACATGCTTCAGTGACTGTTAAAAATGACAACCTTGGAATAAGTTTTCACGGTAGTTTTTTTTTTTTTAATGTCCACAAAAACCTATGATAGTCCACAAAACCTTTGATATGCCTCCCTTCAAGAGGTAAAGCCTAACTCTCGTCTTTAGTGTGGGCTGGACTTGGTGACTCACCTCTAACAAATAGAATGTGGCTGAAGTGACTGTGGGTGGTGAGTTTGGGGATTAGGTCATAAAAAGGTACTGCAGTTTCCCTCCTTGTAGTGATTCAGAGACAGGCTCCTTCCATCTCATGGCTCCACCTTCCCAGGGGCTCGGAGTCCTCCGAAGATAGTCAGTAGACTAGGAAAGTGAGGGAGAAGGCACACTTGCTTCTCAGTCGCCTCCATCCAAGAGTGATACACAACCCTTCCACTCACAGGCCATGGCAATAAAATGTTATGTAGCCCCATTGCTATGTAAAGCAATCTGGACAATGTAGTCCCAACTATAGTGCTATGCTAGAAAGAAGAGCAGAATCTTTGCTAGGCAGTCATTTTTCTCTGCTACAGTCTCATTGATCTATTCCATCCCTGCCTGTTCTACCTGCTGGCCCAGGCTTTAGCCCAGGCACAGTCATGCCAAGGGGAACAAATAACTCCCATAGATAATCCCAATGAGATCATCTATAATCTCATTGCAAAAATTTCAATCCTTTTTGTGAGTCATTTCCTTGGGGTTTTTTTAAATCACCTATAGGGGCTACATATGGAGTTCTCAATCCTCAGAGAAGTTTATCAGATTTAATTTTTCATTCCTTGACATAAGAAATTACCAGCTTACCTGGTAACTCAATGAGCTTTCATTGGGGACTACAAGGGAGGTAGAGTGAGTATATGCTGATAGCCACTCACAGCTTTGCTAAGGGTGAGTGTTTGGGGTCTCCATCACAAACTTTACTCCAGGTATCATCTTAACTGCTTATCCACAGCCACTCTCCCAAGTCAAAGAAACACTTTGAAAATGCATATTCACTGCACATGGTCTTTCTCCAAGAGAAAAGAACGACCCCCAGTTAATTGTACAAACAGCTAAATGTCAGGAGTAATCACTGAGATGAGAGTGGCTCATCAAAGCAAGTCAGGAAAGAGGAGTCTTATTTAAAAGCTAAATGGGGTTCTGAAAGGCAGACCCTGAGAAGAGTGATTTCTGGGCTGATTTCACTTTAATGCAAAGATCCACTCTTTGCTCTTACTCTCTATGATTATTTTATACAAATTGCATTACATCAATTCCTTGGGAAATACAGGTGTAAGCTGCATTTCCATTTCCTAGGATTGAAAATGACTTCGGAGGGGCTGAATTGGAATTTTAAAAATCTTCTTTAAACATTCATATGTTCTGGAGGCAATAGATGCAAATACAGAGACACATTGCCTTGGTTGACAGTTTCAAAGTCTATAACATCAACCTGTAACCTTATATGCTAAAGAAATCTGTTCGCCCAAGAAAGTTTAACAACTTCCCCTTGGAAAGGCAAATCATCAGCATATTTCTATAAAAGTGAATTAATTTGATACCACAAGGAAAAAAATACCACCCTGGGTTATAGTTAGTTATCACATCTGTTCCAATTCTGTCTTTAAAACTGAATGGGTAGCATCAGCACACAATGCCGCGGTCACTTTAACTCAGGAGAATTAAAGTGGTCCTGCTGTCTCTATGACGTTAGAACTGAGAACTGCAAGAACTGTACTCTCATCCCAATCCTGCTCTTTAAAGCCACAGACAGAAACATCTTTGAATGAGTGTGTTCATTTTCTAGGTCTGCTATAACAAAGTGCCACAAGTTTGGTGGATTTAAGCAACAGAAATTTATTCTCTCCCAGTTCTGCGTGTCAGAAGTCCAAAATCAAGGTGTTGTCAGAGCCATACTCCCTCCCAAGTCTGTAGGGAGGAACCTTCCTTGCCTCTTCCAGTTTCTGGTCCCCCTAGGCATTCCTTGGCTTCTGTCAGCATCACTCCAATCTCTGCCCTATCTCCTCATGGTCATTTCCTCACCGTGTGTCTTCTGTCTTCACATGGTGTCTTTCTCTTCTTATAAAGACATCAGTCACATTGAATTAGGGCTCACCCTAATGACCCATTTTACCTTGATTACATCTGCAAAGACCCTATTTCCAAAAAAAAGGTCATAGTCACAGGTACTAGGGATTAGGACTTCAACCTATCTTTTGGGGGGACCCAATTCAACCCATAATAGAAGGTAGCCCAGATAAGGGGTTCAAAACATTATTGCAGAGATCATAAAGCCTGCAAAGCTACTATAACAGCTTTGCAAAGTAACATTTGCAGAGCCTGGAGCAAGCATATGAATGCAGTCTCACATACCGTAGTCTAAAGATAAAGAATTTACAAATCAAGCTACGCCAGCAGCTTGGCATACCTTCCCACCCAGAACCCCACATCCTGGGGACCACCATTCCCTTGGATAGGCTAAAGAAACCTAAGTTACCCCAAGGTCAGTCGTGTCTGTGAGTCTAAATACCAGAATGGGTCTTGTGGGACAGGGCATGGTGGAAGCTGGACCCAAGTCAAGGATGCCTAGGCAGTGTCAGGGTGACTGGATCTACCCCCAGATCGACCAAATCAAGCTCCCCAAGGAGCTGGGAAGGACACTTTCACAGCTCAAGATTTCCAGGCAGTTCTAAGCATTTTCCAAAACACCACCACCCAAGCAGAGGGGGAGGAGGGAACAGTTATTTGGGGCACCCCATCTGCCTAATCACCCACGTTGGGTGATTTAGAACAGTCAACTTAATGTGTTTTTTTCTTAATTTTAATTTTTTTTAAGAGATGGAGTCTCACTCTGTCACCCAGGCTGGAGTCCAATGGCTGATCATAACTCACTGCAGCCTCAAACTCCTGGGTTCAAGAGAGTAGCTGGATCTACAGGTGTACCACACTGTGCCAGACTAGAATGGCCATCTTCAAATGAAAGCAGCCACTCTTCCTCTGGTTTCCTGGGGTGGAAGCAGTCCCCTAACCCTCCACCACATGCGCGCGTGCACGCACACACACACACACACACACAAGTTCTCAGCCTAACACACACTTACAAGTTCTCAGCCTAGAATCCTCTGGCCTGGGGGCCTAGGAGAGTACATCTCTCTCCTGTAATTCCCAGTAACTTAATCAGCTATCGCACTTATAAAAACGTCTTTAAAAACATTAAAAATTCATCAAACTTTTAAAACACTTCAAATTTTATGAGTTCAAAAAAATTCCAAAAGTCACTGTCTTTCATTGCTCATGATGTATGGGGTCTTCTAAGGTGTGGGGCCCAGGGCAGGGGCCCCTGGTGTCCTGGTCTGAGGGCAGCACTGCTACCTAGTTATGATGCAGCTGTTCAAAAGAACTCTGGTTCCTTTGCAAGCCTCAGAGGGGCATACAATTCCCTCAGTGCCCCAACCTTGGGCAAAATTCAGCCTCAAATCATCTCACCACTAGGGGCCAGAATTGGTTACTGAAGCAAGTCTGATCCTACCAACTGAACTGCTGGGGGCAGATCGTGCAGGTTCTTCAGAATCCCTGCAAGCAAGCCACCTGTTCCACTTGATTCCTGGGCAGGGCAACCTAGGTTGAATCGCTTTAGTGGAACCCCGAAGAAGCTGTGTGGGGTTCTGAGGTCCTGATATAAGAAAGAGTCTTGGGCTTGGGGTGAAAAGAGATCAGATCCTACTCTTCCTCCTTTCCTCAAGTAGCCATACAAACTTGGGTGTGGCATTTATACTCTGTAAGTCTCGGCTTTCTCCTGTAAAATGGAAATAATAAATCGTAATCTCTCTCCAGCATATGTCATACAGGGTTGCTTCTGCTCTTGCACCATACACTGGGTTTGTTGAGTCACGACATCTTGTAGCTGTCATTAAGGAGCTATAATTTCCACTAAGGAGTTAGAGTCCTAGAATGGTTTACCCTCCAGGCCTAATAAATTCAAGCTTAGATGATGATGATGATAACAATATAATATAATCAATTAATATTTTATGTAAATACCAAAATAATACTGATAAAACAAGGGCAGGTTTTTGTTTTTTGTTTGTTTGTTTGTTTGAGATGCGGCCTTGCTCTGTCACCCAGGCTGGAGTACAGTGGCACAAACATGGCTCACTGCACCCTCGACCTCCCAGGCTCAAGTGATCCTCCTGCCTCAGCCTCCAGAGTAGCTGAGACTACAAGCATACACCACCATGCCTGGGTAATTTTCTTTTTTTTTAAAGAGATAGGGTCTTAAAACTATGTTGCCCAGGCTGGCCTTGAACTCCTGGCCTCAAGTGATCCTCCCCCTACCCTGGCCTCCCAAAGTGCTAGGATTACAGGTGTGAGCCATTGTGCCCAGCCCAAGGGCAGGTTCTGTTTGATGAAGGGGATAATCGTTTATGTGATATAATATAAAGGGAGAGGTGCTAGGAAAATCCCCAATATAAACATAATACCTCTTTTGTGTTATTGTCTACAATTCAATTATCAGAGTATTTTTTTCCTTTGGTTGAGTCGTACCCACTTCTCATGTCCCACTTGAAAAGCCATAAACTTAACTTGTCAGTACATATGTGCTTATCACATAGTGTACTTTCCAGAGAGGTGACAAGCCCAAAAGACACCCGTGCCCAGGAAGGGGTGGGAAGATATGGGAGAAGAAATGAGTTAGGGAGCAGAAAGCAGGATCGGCGGCTGATTAAAAGACAGACCGAAGGAAAACTGAAAGACCCCTCAAAGGTAGTTTCTACCAACCTCACACTTAGCAGCCTCACAACCTGGCCCAGTCTCAGGACAAATGGAGATATATATATATATATATATATATATATATATATATATATGCACTTATACAATTATATACATAAATTACGCATGTGGGTGTACTTTTTTCCCAGCACACTTATGTTAAGGGAGAAATGAAAAATATGATGTAAGTAGATAACGCCTAAAAAGTAAGCATCACGAGTGAGCTATATAGACAGGATTTCCAGGAAGCTAATCATATCTCACAAAGAAATTGAGATGCCCTCTTGATCTTTATCTGAAAAGAAAGTCTTTCCAGCTATAATAAACCTATAATTTAGAAGAACTCAAAAAATCCTCCAGCTTTGTTAGTGAAAAGCAACCTGTCTTTAAGTGCCCCAGGTCATGTCCTCTTTTCTCGTCTCAAATTATTCTGAGACAATCAGAAAAAAAGTGATCTACATCTGATTACCTTTCTGAAAAAAGAAAAATGTCAGAGCTGCCTGCCAGGAGTTTTTTACAGTGTAGTTCCTCTTAGACACAGAAAATGGGGAGAAAGTCGCTGTCATTTAACAGACATTAATTTTGACCAGCCATGAATGAAACTTCTGCTACTCCTGAAAAATATGTGTAGCTTGCCATGCCCTCAGACATGTGATTGGAATCAATTCTCCACCTGTCCATGACTTTCACCATGTGGTTTTGCCATGGAAAAATCACTAAAGTATCTCACTAAAGCAGCAGTCTATCTTTGCCCCTTCAATCTGAGCCCCACATGTAAAGGGCCTGAGAGTAAATATTTGAGGCTTTGCAAGCAAGACTGTCTCTTTTGCAACTACTTGTAGCACAAAAGTGGCTACAGAAAATATATGTATAAATACACATGAATGTATTCCAATGAAACTTTATTTACAAGAGCAGATGGCTGGCCAGATTTGGCCCCACAGCCATAGTGTGCCTACTTCTAGCCTAGACAAACTATTACCATAGCAATAATAGCTAATTATCATATTGACAAGAACTTACTTATGTCATTGTGATGTAGTGTTCCCTTCACCCAGAAGGCTCTGCCCACCTGTGCTTTTTGTCGATATCCTTTTTCTTTATGTCTTAGCCTCCTATTCCAAGAAGCCTGAGACTGTTTACCTTAGAAGAGTGTTCTAATTACCTATTTACTCATCCTTCTCCTTCATCACGCTAAAAGTGCCTAAAAGCAAGGTTATGTCTTAATCACTTCTGTATACCCAGACCCTTGTGGTGAACCTAGACCATAGAAGATGCTCAGTAAGTGAATGTGAAGTGAATAATTCAAGGAAACACAATCGCTTCAAGAGAATGAGAGGACAAGCCACAAACCAGGACAAAATGTTTGCAAAAGACAGATCTGATAAAGAACTATAATCCAAAATACACAAAGAACCCTTAAAATCCAGCAATATAGAAAATGAACAATCCAGTTTAAAAAATGGGCAAAAGATCTGAACAGACATCTCACCAAAGAAGATATGAAGATGGCAAATAAACATATGAAAAAATGCTCCATATCATCTGTCATCAAGAAAATGCAAATTAAAACAACAATGAAATAGCACTACACACCTATTAGAATAATGAAAATCCAAAACACTGATAACACAAAATGCTGGCAAGAATGTGGAGTGACAAGAGCTCTCATTCATTACTAGTGGGACTACGATATGGTACAGCCACCTTGGAAGACAGTTCAGCTGTTTCTTGCAAAACTAAACATGCTCTTACCATACAATCCAGCAATCACGCTTTTCGGTATTTACCCAAACAGGAGGAAAATTTATGTCTACACAAAAACCTACATACAGATGTTTATAGCAGCCTTATTCATAATTGCCAAAACTTAGAAGCAACCAAGATGTCCTTCAGTACGTGGATAAATGGTGGTACGTCCAGACAATGAAATATTTTTCAATGCTAAAAAGAAATGAGCTATCAAGCTATGAAAAGACAGGAAAGAACCTTAAATGCATATTACTAAGTGAAAGAAGCCAATCTGAAAAGTCTATATACTGTATGGTTCTCACTATTGACATTTTGGAAAAGGTGAAACTATGGAGATGGTAAAAAGGTCAGTTGTCTCCAGGGGTTGGGAAGCGGGAGGGATGAGATAGGCAGAGCACAGAGGATGTATAGGGCTGTGAAAGTATTCTGTACGATACTGTAATGGTGGATCCATATCATTATACATTTGTCCAAACCCATAGAATGTGCACCACTAAGAGCGAACACTGATGCAAACTACATTTTGGAGGATAATGACATGTCAATGTAGGTTCATCAATTGTAACAATTGAACCACTGTGGTGTGGGATGTTGGTAATGGAAGAGGCCAGATGTGGTACAGGGGAAAGGGACATATGACATTCTATACTTTCCGCTTAATTTTGCTGTAAAATGAAAATTTTTCTAAAAATAGTCTATTTTTTAAAATGCACATGCAATTACATATCATTGTTGCAAGTCTTTACTCAGCCTCTTCTATGGCCCTTAGTCTCAGGAGACACTGAAAGCTAACTACTTGATTAGACAATGGCTCCTTAGATCCGACAAGGTCTAAGCACAACCAAAAGCACAAGTGACAAAAGAAAAAACAGACAAGGCCGGGCGCGGTGGCTCAAGCCTGTAATCCCAGCACTTTGGGAGGCCGAGACGGGCGGATCACGAGGTCAGGAGATCGAGACCATCCTGGCTAACACGGTGAAACCCCGTCTCAACTAAAAATACAAGAAAATTAGCCGGGCGAGGTGGTGGGCGCCTGTAGTCCCAGCTACTTGGGAGGCTGAGGCAGGAGAATGGCGTGAACCCGGGGGGTGCGGAGCTTGCAGTGAGCCGAGATCGCGCCACTGCACTCCACCCTGGGGCACAGAGCAAGACTCCGTCTCAAAAAAAAAAAAAAAAAGAAAAAGAAAAAACAGACAAATTGGACTTCACCAAAATTAAAAATGCTTGTGCTGCAAATGTTACCATCAAGAAAATCAAAAGACAACACACAGAACAGGCAAGCATTTTTTTTTTCCACATAAAAACGGCATCTGCTTTATTTGGTATACTTTCATTTCAGAAGAAAATAAACAAAAAAGCACAATACACAACATCCAATATCCTGTTATAAAAGTAGGAAGAGGATGGGGCTTAAGGCTTTTGTTTCCTGCCTTAGACACACTGACAGGAGAGAAAAAACACTAGACATTTGCAGAGGGAGCCAGGTGAGATAAGGCCACTCAAGGCCACGGGACAGAGCCACTCAAGGAACCATGGGGACACTATACAAGGGCACAAGGTTTCCAAATATAAACTCCTAGTCTACTTCTTCCATGTGAGACCCATTCTCCTCACCCTCAAGCAAGGGTATCTCATCAGAAATAACAGCACTGGGTTCGTCTATTGTCACTTCATCTTCATCAATACCTATACCTAGCTTGATCATGTGGTAGATGCAGTTGGAATGGGTCTGGGGATCCTCAAGGGAGAAGCCAGAAGAAAACAGAGCAGTTTCAAACAGCAGCACCACCAGGTCCTTGACAGCTTTGCTGTTCTTGTCTGTCTCAGCCTTTTGCTGCAGCCTCTCCACAACGGGGTGGTCGGGTTGATCTCCAGGTGCTTTTTGGCCACCATGTAGCCCATTAAAGAGTTGTCTCCAATTGCTTGAGCTTTCATGATTCACTCCATATTGGCTGTCCAAGCCACAGGTGTTGATCACAATGCAGCAGGGGAAGACACAAGCCTATTGGAGGTTGTCACCTTCTCAACCTTCTTATCTAAGATTTCTTTCATGAGCTTTCAGAGGTTCTCAAACTTTGCCTTGCTCTCTTCCATTTTCTTCTTCTCCTCTCATCCTCAGGTAGCTCGACCCTCTTTGGTAATAGAGACCAGGCTCTTCTTATTAAACTCCTTGACCAGCTGCACGTAGTACTCATCAGTGAGTTTGGTCTAGTATACCTCCTCGAAGCCCCGCTTTGAGAGGTGTCTACCTGCTCTTTGCTCTCACCAGTGATGTAACAGATGGACTTCTGTGCCTCCTTCATGTGAGAGAGATACTCTGACAGAGACATCATCTCATCTTCAGACTAGGAGGTGTGATAGCACAGCAGCTCAGACAGACGTCCCTGGTTAGTGGAGTCCTCATGGATCCCAAGTTTCAGATTTTTAGAGAATGCCTCATAGAATTTCTTGTAATTCTCCTTCATTTCTGCCAGCTCAGAGAAGGGCTCAAGCCACTTCTTAACAACATTTTCGTGAATGACTTTCAAGATTTCACTCTGCTGGAGCACTTCTTAGGAGATGTTTGGGGCAGATCCTCAGGGTCCAATAGTTCAAGTAATTAAATAGGGAAAGAGATTGACAGTAAAACTGACTATTAAAAGGAGTGCATTCAATTCGCAATTGCAGATATGGAACAAACCTAAGTGCTCATCAACCAACAAGTGGATAAAGAAAATGTGGTATATATACACCATGGAATACTACTCAGCCATAAAAAGGAATAAAATAATGTCTTTTGCAGCAACTTGGATGGAGTTGGAGGCCATTATTCTAAGTGAAGTAACTCAGGAATGGAAAACCATTCTCACTTATAAGTGGATGCTAAGCGACGAGGATGCGAAGGAATAAGAATGATATAATGTCCTGGCTAACATGGTGAAACCCCGTCTCTACTAAAAATACAAAAAACTAGCCGGGCGTGGTAGCGGGCGCCTGTAGTCCCAGCTACTCAGAGGCTGAGGCAGGAGAATGGCATGAACCTGGGAGGCGGAGCTTGCAGTGAGCCGAGATCACGCCACTGCACTCCAGCCTGGGTGACACAGCGCGAGACTCCGTCTCAAAAAAAAAAAAAAAAAGAAAGATATAATGGACTTTGGGGACTGTGGAGGGGGAAGTTAGGAGGGGGTAAGAGAGAAAAGACTACATATTGGGTATTGTGTACACTGCTTGGGTGATGAGTACAGCAAAAATCTCAAAAATCACCACTAAAGAATGTATCCATGTAACCAAAACCACCTGTACCCCCAAAACTATTGAAATAAAAATAAAAATTAAAAGAGTGCATTAAGTAGATATTTTTAGGAAAAAATACTTATTTTTTTTGTTTTTTTGTTTTTTTGTGGGGGACAGTGTCACTCTGTCACCCAGTCTGGAGTACAGTGGCGTGATCTCGGTTCACTGCAACCTCCTCCTCCCGGGTTCAAGCAATTTTCCTGCCTCAGCCTCCCGAGTAGCTGGGACTACAGGCATGCACCACCAGACCTGGCTGATTTTTTTTGTATTTTTAGTAGAGACGGGGTTTCATCATGTTGGTCAGGCTGGTCTCGAATTCCTGACCTCAAATGATCTGCCTGCCTCAGCCTCCCAAAGTGCTGGGATTACAGGCGTGAGCCAGCGCGCCTGGCCAAAAAAAACTTATAATCTCTTATCCCCACCAATGTTATACAGTCTTAGTAGCAAGTAGAATATATATAATTGTAATTTTTGCAGAATTGTCTTGTATACTCTAAAAGTAAACAAAATAAGCTTTGAGAATTTTATTTAGTTTTTTGTTATCTAAAAAACACACCTCAAAAACATTGCAGCTATGAAATCGGTGGAGAATTTCCAGGCCAATTTCTGCATGAAAGCCTGACCCTGTAGGGCTAAGGGAAAAAGCAAAGCCTCAAAACTTCTGGAGTCCTTTTTACCCTCATCAATAATGCAAACACTTGCCCTCAATTCCACGGCCTCCCTGGGCCAGAAGAACTGACACTGGAGTCCAAGGCGCACAGAAAAGGGGGTGTCCTGGGGTAAGGGCGGAGCCAGATCTAGACCTGCCTGCCACACTTCTCACCGAACCCCCATTGCCACCACCAAGCCTCTTGGAACTGCTCTGATCTAAGCCAGAGCATCAGGAACGTCAAATGTCAAATCAAGCTTAGAGCAGCTAACTTTGAGGGATAGTTATCTACTTTAAATTTTGGATGTTTTAAAAATATTTGAAACAAAAGTCATCTCTATAATCCCTTTTCAGCCATTTTTTAATCTTCTTTTGGACTAAGACAGGTGTTTAAATCAATAACTTAAAGAAACATATATATATATGTATATATAAATATTAGAAATGACAATCAAAAAGTTCAACTTTAATTAACCACTTCATTGGTTGTGAGTTTCACTTCCCAGCAGTCATCCGCTAATTAATATTTGTTAATCTCCATAGCAGAATGAACAGACCCAAAAATCACAAAGAAAGTCCTTTGACTTAAACAGGAGAAGAATTTATTTCCTTCAAAAGAAAGAGCAAGGACAAATACCGTATGATCTCACTTATGTGTGGAATCTAATAAAGTTGAACTCATGGAAGCAGAGAATAGAATGGTGGTTATCAGGGGCTGTGGATGGGGGTGTGGGGGAGATATTGGTCAAAGGGTACAAAGTTTTAGTTAAACAGGAGGAATAAGTTTAAGAGGCCTATTGTGCAACATGGTGACTGTAGTTAATAACAATATATTGTATACTTGAAAATTGCTAAGAGAAGATTTTGTGTTCTCACCACAAAAAAAATAAGTATTTAAGTTAATGCATATGTTAATTAGCTCAATTTAGCCATTCCACACCATGTAGACATAATTCCAAATCTCATGCTATACACCATGAACATATACACAATTATTTGTCAATTTAAATAAATAAATAAGGAATGGCAGTTTGATTAATCAAAAATGGAGGAGAGGAGATTTATACCAGATCCAGTCAACCAATAGCCAGGCTTTGTTTCCAGCTAATTAAATAGCAGAAAAGATTATGGCTTCCACCCATTCGACAACAGTGTGATAAGCTAAGGAGTCATGACAAAATGCGATTAATTTCACTATCTTTTCAATCATTTCAAGTGTGTTTGGTTCTATTCTATATGATTCTTTAAGTATTTGCATTACTCCCAACATTTTTATCCTTATTATTGGGAACGTCATAGTTCCTAAAACATTGATTTCTGGCTTAAGTATGAATTTTGCAAGTACAGTTTGTCCATATTAACTAGAAAAGAAAATGTGATCCTACATAATCACATGGGACAGTAACAAAAGAATATGGAAAGATGCTCTTAGGAAAAATTGCCAAAGACTTGGAAATGGGCAAAAGACTACTGAGTGTCTTTTCAGTGAAGTGTTGTTTATTGTCCAAGTGACCATCCCAGGATTCTCTGGCTCTATCCAGGTATGCACCTTTGACTGATTGTCTTCCCATTATTTAGGCTATTTTATAACTCTGTAAGGGTGGAAGTTAAGCTATAGAAAACTGTTAGTAATGCAAATAATTATTACCTATTGAAATGCAAATACACTGTATCTGGAAATATAATGAATTTCTGCCGTGTAGAAAGAATAATCTCAAACATTACATTTCATTGTCATACAAGACAGCAACATCCAACAAAATATATGTAGAATGCAAGCCACATATGTAATTTTACATTTTCTAGTAGCACACTGAAAAAGATAAAAAGAGGTGAAATTCATTTTAGTAATACATTTTATTTAATTCAATTATGTTCAAAATATTATCATTTTAACAAGTAGTCAACACAAAAAATATTGAGATAGTGGTGCCAAGATGGCCGAATAGGAACAGCTCCAGCCTCCAGCTCTCAGCGTGAGTGACACAGAAGACAGGTGATTTCTGCATTTCCAACTGAGGTACCGGGTTCATCTCACTGGGGCATGTTGGACAGTGGGTGCAGGACAGTGGGTACAGCCCAATGAGGGAGAGCCGAAGCAGGGCAAGGCATCGCCTCACCCGGGAAGTGCAAGGGGGAAGGGAATTCCCTTTCCTAGCCAAGGGAAACCATGACAAACAACACCTGGAAAATCGGGTCACTCTCACCCTAATACTGCGCTTTACCAAGGGTCTTAGCAAATGGCATACCAGGAGATTATATCCCACGCCTGGCTCAGAGGGTCCTACACCCACAGAGCCTCCATCATTGCTAGCACAGCAGTCTGAGATCTAACTGCAAGGCAGCAGCGAGGCTGGGGGAGGGGCGCCCGCCATTGCTGAAGCTTGAGTAGGTAAACAAAGCGGCCAGGAAGCTCAAACTGGGTGGAGCCCACCGCAGCTCAAGGAGGCCTGCCTGCCTCTGTAGACTCCACCTCTGGGGACAGGGCATAGCTGAACAAAAGGCAGCAGAAACCTCTGCAGATGTAAATGTCCCTGTCTGACAGCTTTGAAGAGAGCAGTGGTTCTCCCAGCATGGAGTTTGAGATCTGAGAATGGACAGACTGCCTGCTCAAGTGGGTGCATGACCCTCGAGTAGCCTAATTAGGAGACATCCCCCACTAAGGGAAGACTGATGACACCTCACACCTCACACAGCCAGGTACACCTCTGAGACGACACTTCCAGAGGAACAACCAGATAGCAACATTTGCTCTTCAGCAATATTCACTCTTCTGCAGCCTCTGCTGCTGATACCCAGGCAAACAGGGTCTGGAGTGGACCTCAAGCAAACTCCAACAGACCTGCAGCTGAGGGTCCTGACTGTTAGAAGGAAAACTAACAAACAGAAAGGACATCCACACCAAACCCCAACTGTACGTCACTATCATCAAAGACCAAAGGTAGATAAAACCGCAAAGACGAGGAAAGAGCAGTGCAGAAAAGCTGAAAATTCTAAAAATCAGAGTGCCTCTCCCCCTCCAAAGGAACGCAGCTCCTCACCAGCAACAGAACAAAGCTGGACAGAGAATGACTTTGACGAGCTGAGAGAAGGCTTCAGACGATCAAACTTCTCCGAGCTAAAGGAGGAAGTACGAACCCAGTGCAAAGAAACTTAAAAACCTTGAAAAAAGATTTGACAAATGGCTAACTAGAATAACAAATGTAGAGAAGTCCTTAAACAACCTGAGAGAGATGAAAACCATGACACAAGAACTACATGACAAATGCACAAGCTTCAGTAACTGACTCGATCAACTGGAAGAAAGGGTATCAGTGATTGAAGATCAAATGAATGAAATGAAGTGAGAAGAAAAGTTTAGAGAAAAAAGAGCAAAAAGAAACGAACAAAGCTTCCAAGAAATATGGGACTACGTGAAAAGACCAAATCTATGTCTGATTGGTGTACCTGAAAGTGATGGGGAGAATGGAAGCAAGTTGGAAAACACTTTGCAGCACACCAACACGGCACATGAATACATATGTAACAAACCTGCACGTTGTGCACATGTACCCTAGAACATAAAGTATAATAAAAAAAAAAAAAACTGAGATAGTTTACATTCTTTTTTGTATACTATGCCTTTGAAATGCCTAATGTACTTTATATTTAGAGCACATCTCAATTCATGCTAGCCACAATTCACATGCTCAACAGTCACATGGTTAGTGGTTACCATATTGAACAGTGCAGCTATAGTTTTTCTTTGTCTGCACAGGTCTGGATAATTCAACTATTACATCTCCCCATGCAACTATTTGTTAAAACACTTTTTGTGTCAACCCTAGATATTTCTTCAGCTCCTACTATGTTCCTGGCTGTTTGCTACTTATTAGGATGGGTATAAAAACTATAATAAATGTCCCCTGACCTCAAAAAGTAACATGAGTTAAGACATATAAATCATTTAAAAAAAAATTAGAAGCAAGACTACATGTAAATGAATTCTCAAATTTAGTGGACAATAGAGAAGTGAAAAATCAATATGATAGGTACATTCAAGGAGGAGACTTCAGAGGGAAGAGAGGAACCAGGGATATTCACGACTTAATAAACAGAATGAGGAAGGAAAGGGATGAGTCAATGGTTAGAGAAAACAAGGAGTTACTGGCCTGCTTTTATTTATTTATTTATTTGTTTTGCCTGATTTTGTCAAACATTCCATTTCTTTGTTTCAGATCATTGTTTTCATAATATATGGTTGCTCTTAGGTGGATAAATTAAAATAACTTTAGATTGAATATAGATCCTATCCATTATATGTTGTATGATCTCAACTATGTTCTAAATAATGCATTTTAAAAAACAGGAAGAAAACACCCAAAATGGCCCAGACAACTAGATTGATTATGGTGGGGTAGAGGATGATCCCGCTTCTTTGAAGTTTGCTATACCTTTTGTTATCTGTTTTCAATAATCACGTGATATTTTATAATTAGAAAAAATATATACTATTTATATTATGTAAAGAAGTTTTATTAATTTTATGGTTCCAGAAATTCTGAAATGATGTTGGACAGATAGATACATCTGACCACCCCAGTATGATCTCCTGATGTCTAAATACCAGAACAATAGTCCAGGATCTTTTATATCACTTATTCCAGAACCACAGGCTATTGTACTGATAAACTAGAGTAAGATTTTATCCATTTTCCATCAATTTTGTCTTGCAACGTGAGAAGAGTCAAGTCTTGCTGAAGTTAATAAGTGGCCATCTGGGGCTTATTTTACTTTTTGAAAAGCAGATTGCTGAAGGTGACTGCCTCCTGTTAAGAAAGGTTCATGGCTAATAGTTTTGACAAGTAAAGCTGTTCAACTGCCTAAGGTGATTCATTTGACCACTCATCCCCTGTTAGTCATGCAGCTAATGGGAATTTTAAACACAACTTTCATCTTTGGCCTTTGCCTTCATGATTTCAGCTCATAGAGCAAACTATTGTCATATCTTCCAGTTAACTTGACTAAACAGCCCTTGAAGAATAACTGGATACTTAACTTTCACTTTGCCCACCCTACCTCTAGCACAATCATTAGGCATGCCTTATCCTTATCCTTATTTGCTTTTGATATTTACTAATTACTATTAACCATTGCCCTTTGTCTACTTCATTCTGACTTTTTCCACCTACTCAGCTATTTCTTTCCCACACCCGCTCCTGATTTAGCCCAGTAGTTTCAAGTTAACTTCTTGAAATAAGCCTGGCACATTTTCAAAATGCTAGAACATTTAGTGGATTTATAATAAGACGTCTCTGTAAGTGTGATAACGCCTTATCAATTAGTCAAGTTCGCAATTTTTTGTTGATCAACCATGGCATTGATGGATTTATGAAACTATAGGTAATTTTTTTAAGCAAGTGTGGACCTAAAGAAGTCCTGAATAGCTTGCTTGTATTCATGGAGTTAGATAGGGTGGGGCGAGGGGGAGACCATGAACTATAGAAAAGAGTATGCAAATGGATATGAGTAAGGATGTCCACCACAGTGTTCTTTATGCTAACAAAAACTCTAGAAACAACCTGAATATCCAAAGAGGAATAGTGGAGGAAAATTATTGTATCTCTAAACATTGAACTATCAAGCAGCTATTTGCATACTTATTGTGATATTATTTGAGCAAAGTGTTACTAAGAACAGCCTCTTAACATTACTTGCTCTTACATATATGATCTCACTCACTTGCCTGTGAGCCTTTGATAATCTGTCTCCTGGATGAGATATCTTTGCTCTCCTCCTGCTTCCCCCAGCCAATCTCCATGATTTGCATTTTCAAGTTTGTGGGGATAAATCACTTGGTTGTGGTAGCCACATGGTCAATTTGCACATTTCCTTCATTAAGAAATTCAAACTGTTGTGCTAGGAGGGCAGAGGGGATTTCAGAAGACTCTTTGAGGAAAAAAATTGTTTGTACCACTGGGAACCTATGTCCAAAGCATTGATGTCATTAGATTAACTCAGCTATATAAGAAGCTGTTGACAGATTTCCATATAAATAATCTGTTTATTTCCCTGCATTCACAGCCTCCTCTCCCAATCCTGGCCCCATTTAACTCCCATTCCAGAAACAAGATCCAATCAATGTGGCTGGAGCATTTATGGAAGGTTCCATAAATAAGAAAGACCTGAGTGGGGCCTTGAGGAATGGCAAAATCTTTTGTAGGCACAGTCTAGCACACTGGTGTTAAACAGCGGGGGCTGAAAAGGAGTGTGAGGTGCCCTGAAGTCAGAGAGAGTCTGATCCAGCCACAGTAATAGGTTCGGCTGGAAGGCGAGTGGGAGGTATGGTCTGGGGAGCCACATTAAGAAGATCCTTGAATGTTTAATACAAGAGTTGATGTGTCATTCAGTAGTTGATGGGCAGCCCCTGGCACAATCCTTCTCAATCAGCATCACACATGCAACTTCTCCAAACTACATGCAGCCTCCCCTGCTGCAGCTAAGAACCACTGCTGTAAGAAAACAGTAGTCAGATAAAACCAGGTCAAGAAAGAGGCAGAGAAAAGCCCTTGACTGGAATTTAACAGCAGCAAAGTGATAACTGTGGTAAGAAGCCAACCCTCTCACCCCTGAGCTTTGTATTCAGCTTTCTGTTCTCTCATTTTGATTACTTCTGTGCTTTTCTCCAGGATACCCTTTCCCTCGTTCTCTAGCTGAACAATTCAGCGAAAACCGTTTTCTTTGTGTTTCCATGGCAGAGTGGAAGCAGACTGACATTTCCCCAAATTGCATTATAAACTGCCGAGAGGGAAACAAAAAAAAAAAGCAAGAAGATAAGAATAGCACAAAAAAGTCAATGTTCCCAAGTGAAGATTTGGAGTCCAAAATTCCCTAAGTAGGTAATGTCATCAAAGCAGTGGGCCTGAGAAGTGCTGCTGTTAAAGAAGCACCATCCAAACAGGAACCCCAATCCCTACATAAAGGGATCCAATGATACAGAGCACACAACTCTTACTAAAATCCTCTTTCCTCTCCCATTTTCAGGCATCCCAAAATTCCCAGAAATTTTTCACTATCCTATCTGAGAAGTTACTCTCTCACCATGCTACTCTTAACTCTCTCTTCCACAAATCATCCCATATGTCACTTCCCAAAATATCACAAAGTCTGTGCTACAAACCACTACACTTCTCTCTCCCTCTCTCCCTCTCCTTCCCACTTCCCCTCCCTCTCTTTCTCTCCCTCTCCTTCATTAACCTGTGCCTTTCCTGAACACCCTGTCACAGGCAGGAAAAAACCAAAGGCTGTGAATGTCTAAATGTCATATTTTCATCTGACAGCCATTCTTCCTAATTATTCACCTGCCTGTAAGCTATGTGATCACCAAACCCTGCCTGTTCTTCAACACACAGAAAAAAATGGCAATGTTCACAAACCCAACCTTATTATTTTTTAAACCTCCCTTATCTGCTTGGGAGCTATTGCTCAGCTCCAGATTCCTGATGAAGGTACATACCTACTTCACATCTGAAGCAGGGCAGTGGTCACTAGCACCCCTTGAGCATCCAGTGAATGGTACAGCCAGGCCCAGATCAAGTCACCAAAACCACCTGCTCTGCTACTCTTAAAATAACTCAAAAAAGACTTCTCTTCCTCTACCCTCAGCCCCCCAACACTTGCATACGTGTAATTGGAAAAGGTGTACCTGTAGAATTTCACAATATAACAATTCCTTAACTTTATTACAAGACTAAGATAGATTCTGGGGCAGGGGCGGGGGGAACTGGTAAACATAAGATAAAGGAAAAGAAAAGAGAAAACTTAGATAACTAGTGTCAAAGTTCTGTTTTGAGAAGGCCTTAAAAATGTTTATAGACTTCCCTTCCGGTAGACTTTTTTGGCAAAATATATTAGAAAGTTATAGGAACTACAATGCCATCACGAACTCTTAGTATTCACCTGGAAGTAAGAACCAAGCATAGTATCCTACTCAGTGTCCCGCAGAAAGAAAACTGTAGTACTTGCAGCCAAGTTGAAAATGGAAATCAACTCTTGTGGTAGATCATTTCCAAAGGTGGCCACCAACAATCCTTCTATCTCTGTACAGTACTCCCATCGAGAGGTAGAGTCTATTTTCTCCTGAACTGGTCTCATGACTTGTTTTGGCCAATCCAATGAGGCAGAAGTGATGTTCTAGTACTCCTAAGAGCTACAAGAACTATAAGGCTTTAAGAACACTTGTAGTTTCGCTTTTATGTTTCTGGAATCAGCCGATAGGTTAAAACGCTCAGGCTAGGCCACTAAATGAGAAGATAGAGGCATAACCAGGCCCTAGCCATTCCAGCTGAGGCCAGACATGTATGTATGCCATCTTAGACATTCCATCCCAAGCTGAGTTCCCAGTTGAATACAGCCAACACCATGTCTAGCAGAAGAACTACCTAGCTGAGCCCAGTGAATCCACAGAATCCATGAGAATTAATAGACTGTTATTGTTTTAATCCACTAAGGTTTGAGGGATTTTTTATACACAGCAAGAGATAACTGAGACAACTCTGGTTATCAATTCAACCAATCTCACTCAAGGATATCAACAAATCTGGATCCTATATAGCCTTTTAATTTTCCTAGTTTTTATGTTTGAGTTGTTCTTTTGTTACTTCATTGTTCTATATTGATCTCAGTCATGCATTCCAGATAGTTTTTATTTCAACTATTATGTCCCATATTTCCCACAAGAACAATCAAACTTATTAGAGCTTACTTTGGGTTCAGAAACTCTGGTCACTTTATCTATATTACTCCCTTAATATAGTTAATACCTAAACTTCCTCTTTGATTCTGAAGGTACTTTGGATTTTATTATTGGCCTGATTTTTAAATCTTTACTTTGAAAATGTTCTGGGTCTGTATTTGCGGTGATAATTTCCTTTTGAATGTGTTTTTTGCAAGTTTATTCATGCTTTTCAAATGTAAATTAACTGATGTGAGAGTAATATGTATTCAGACAACAGCATTCATCAGATGTCACTGCTGAACTGGAAGGCTTCTCCAGGGTTTAGTTCTAGTTCTAATCATTCTCCCTTCCTTACTCTATAGAATCTCTGTGTGACTTTATCAATGTCAATGACTTCAATTATCGTCTTTAAATGATGGCTCTCAAATCCAGACTTCCCATTTGGACTTCCTCCCTGAGAGTCAGATACAATTCCAACTGCCCATCAGGCATCTCCACTTCAATGCTCTACAGACTTCACAAACTTATCTTCAAAATGAAATTCCTTGTCCTCTAAAACTTGCTCTTCCTCCATTAATCTTTCATTACCGGAGATTCCTCCATTAATCTCCGTTGCTCAATCAATAGTAGCAGCATCCATCCAAAAATATGGCATGTGGGTCTCCTCACCCGATTATGAGCCCTAGGTCCCATTCATTTCCGTCTCCCCAAATCTTAGCACAGGATCCAATACACAGTAATGATCACTACTTTTTTAAATTAATAACTGAATGAACAATGAGGTTCTGGTTACCTCAATAAGAAATATCAGCTGTTGTCTAACCCATAAAATGTGCCAATACTTTTAGCACCATCTAGTCTTATTCAAGGCAAGACTTCAACTAACAGAAAGAGAGAGAACCAAATGGGTCACCATAGGCTATATGCTTGAAAAACTCTTGACCGCAACATGCTTATGAAGTACAGCATTCCTTATCAGGACTGATGTTCATTTGAACAGGTTGCATGATGAACCTATTCCCTCAGTTCCTGAGCCCCTGCTGCACCCAAGCCCTGTTCTGAGCAAAGCATGTCACCTTCCTGATTTCAGAAATGAGACCTCTTCCTGGTCATTCATGCTGCCATAACCCCAAGATAGTCTTGTACTCTACAGCTGCACCATACCAAATAGCTCTATCTTCTGGGATACAAGTTTTTTTGTTTTTTGGTTTTTGGTTTTTGTTTTTTTTTTTTTTTTTTTGGTGAGATGGAGATTTACTCTTGTTGCCCAGGCTGGAATGCAATGGCGAGATCTCGGCTCACCGCATCCTCCGCCTCCCAGATTCAAGCGATTCTCCTGCCTCAGCCTCCCGAGTAGCTGGGATTACAGGCATGTGTCACCACGCTCAGCTAATTCTGCATTTTTAGTAGAGATGGGATTTCACCGTGTGGCCCAGGCTGATCTCGAACTCCTGACCTCAGGTAATCCGCCTACCTCGGCCTCCCAAAGCACTGGGATTACAGGCGTGAGCCACTACACCTGGCCTGGGATACAAGTTTTTAACATTTTTTCCCCCAATCACAAATTTCCAGTCAGGTCCAAGTAGTTCAATGCCAACTCAGTTGAAATTTGTGATTTCTTTAAGGCACTGTGTTGCAGATGTTAATTCCTCTTTATTACTGAGTCATATGTGCAGACCCAAGTACTGCCTGATTCACTGTGCACCACTTCCTCTCTGAGTAGCTCTAGAAGTCCAACCTGCTTCAAAGCCAAACCAGTCTGAGT
The DNA here is from genome assembly GCF_003255815.1 of Theropithecus gelada. Classification (NCBI taxonomy): domain Eukaryota; kingdom Metazoa; phylum Chordata; class Mammalia; order Primates; family Cercopithecidae; genus Theropithecus; species Theropithecus gelada. The sequence continues at coordinate 38,131,156 of NC_037689.1, forward strand.
CACAGGCATTTTAAGTTTGTCTTTGTAGCCTAAATGTCTCATTCTTTTGGTAGGATCACGACTGACAGCTTGTGAACAACATTTTTAAATATTTATTTCTATAATAACTGCTTTTGTACTCCCAGATTAACTTGTAGCATCTTCAATAATAAATTATTTGATCTGGCAACTTCTTTATAAAATCAAGCACAGTCCCACATATCCATGACATAACCTCTGGGTTTATAATCCTAGACCCTTAAACATAACTTGTTTTCATTCAAATACATTTGCTTTTCTGGAGTTGGGGGTGATTATAATTGTTCATTCAAAATACTTTTTAGTAAAACAGTACTTCCCAATTTCGTAACATCTGAATAAAAAAGCAATTGAATCTCCCTGAAAACATTTTTTGGCATTAAAATTCATTATATCCATTTGCATAATGATGAGGAAAGCTCAATGAAACTACCAATCTATTTAGCATCTCATGTTTGATAAAGCACATTAAAACATGAATGTATAGTCAAAAGACAGGTTATTTCACTACCAGACCATGTTATACTACTTCTCTAACAAATTCTTATCACCTTCTTCCTGTCCTTTGCCTTTCTATACAGTCTATACAACTGCATCACTATGAATTGAAAAAACTAAGGAGGATGTATAACATTTAACACATTAGTGAAATGTGAATTATATAGAAATCAATACCAATATGCTAACAGCAAAGATCTTAACAGCTCTACTTTATTTATAGAGTAAAATAAACATATTAACAATTTACATGAGAATGGCTGAAACTCAAAAACCTGAAAACAAAAATTTGGTTTAGCAATCTTTTCATTAAAGTCTAAAAGTAATCTTTGGATCTCCCTATCAAAATCCCAGTTGGCTTTTGTTTCTTCCAGAAGTTGACAAGTTGATTCTAAAATTCATATGGAAATGCAAGAGACTTATAATAGTCAAAACAATCTGAAAAAGAAGAACAAAGTTGGAGGATTCACACTTCCCAATGTCAAAACCTACTTTAAAGTTATAGTAATCAAGATGGTGTGCACTAGCATAAGGATAGACACATAGACCAATGGAATAGAACTGAGAGTCCAGAAATAAACCCTTACATTTATGGTCAATTGATTTTTGAGAAAGGGTGCCAAGACAATTCAACGGGGAGAAATAGTCTTTTCAACAAATGGTGCTGAGACAACATGCAAAAGAATGAAGTTGGACTTCTTCCTCACACTATATGGAAAAATTAACTTAATGTGGATCATAGACCTCAATGTAAGCGATAAAATTATCAAACACTTAAAAGAAATCATAGGAGCATATCTTCATGACCTTGGGTTAGTCAATGATTTCTCAGATATGACACCAAAAGCACAAGTGACAAAAGAAAAAACAGAAAATCATGTATCTAACCGGTATCCTTAATGTATAAAGAATTCCTACAATTCAATAATAAAAAGACTAATAACTCAATTTAAAAATGGGCAAAAAAATTGAATAGACATTTCTCTGAAAAAGATACACAAATGACCAATAAGCACATGAAAAGTTATTCAGCATCATTAGTCATCAGGGAAATTCAAATCAAAAGTATAATAAGACAGTATTTCACACCCAGTAGGATGGCTGTAATCAAAAAGACAGACAATAACAAGTGTTGGTGAGGATGTGGAGAAGCTGAAACCTTCCTCATACACTGCTGGTGGGAATATAAAAGGGCACAGCTGCTTTGGGAAACAGTTCTTCAAAATGTTAAATATAGTGTTACAAATGACCTAGCAATTCTACACCTAAGTGTCCACTCAAAAGAAATGAAAACACATGTCCAAACAAAAATATGTATATTCACACCAGCACTATTCATAATAGCCAAAAAGTAGAAACAACCTAAATGTCCATTAACTGACAGTTGGTTAAATAAAAAGTGCTATACCCATACGATGAAATATTATTCAGCAATAAAAAGAAATGAAGTATTGATTAGTGAACCTTGAAAACATTATGCTAAGTGCTAGTTGAAAGAATCCAGCCACAAACACCACATACTATATGATTCTATTTCTAGAAAATGTCTACAATAGGCAAATCTACAGGGACAGAATGTAGATTAGTGATTTCTTAGGGCTAAAGGATGTAATGGGGTGAGGAATGAGGAGTGATTTTTAATGGGTACCAAGTTTCTTTTAGCAGAATGAAAACATTCTCAAATTAGACTGTGATTGTGATTCTACATCATGTGAAAATAACAAAAAAATTAATTATACACTTTAAATAGGTGAATTGTATGGTATGTAAATTATATCTCAATATAGCTATTAAAAAATAAAAGTAGCCGGGCAAGGTGGCTCACGCCTATAATCCCAGCACTTTGGGAGGCCTAGATGGGTGGATCATGAGGTCAGGAGATCGAGATCATCCTGGTTAACACAGTGAAACCCCGTCTCTACTAAAAATACAAAAAATTAGCCGGGCGTGGTGGCGGGCGGGCGCCTGTAGTCCCAACTACTCGGGAGGCTGAGGCAGGAGAATGGCGTGAACCCAGGAGGCAGAGCTTGCAGTGAGCGGAGATTGTGCCACTGCACTCCAGTCTGGGCAACAGAGTGAGACTCTGTCTCAAAAATAAATAAATAAATAAAAGTAATTTTCTTCCCACTTCTTGTCACAATTCATTATGAAATCTGAACCAGGGAATTCATAAAAAAAGAAGTTTCACGAACTTCGTGTTTTCCCCCAATAGGTTTTATTTGTAGCTGAACATTCTGTAACTGAAGCGCCTGCTAAATTGATTCTGTTCCTCTTCATGGGGCAAATTTCATTAAATTTTCCTTCAATTGTTCTTTCCCCAATATAGATCGGTACTCTTGTATTTAGAAGATGCAGTCCCAAATGATTCCTCACTTATCTCCTGGGTAGTATGTAATGTTGCCACAAGAAACTACTTTTCTTTTGATTCAAAAGACTTGGCCAGTCTGCAGTCTACTTTCTGCTTCCAGAAAGACTACTCAGAAAACATTACTTCTATCAGTTACTTGTGAAAGACTTTGAAATGAACCAAAAAAATATTTCTGAGTGTCTTGTCTGGTACATTCTTTCAGGTTATCTGATTCCATAGGGGTTTGTGCCTTTTTTTTTTTGAGACCGAGCCTCACTCTCATCCAGACTGGAGTACAGTGGTGTGATCTCAGCTCATTGCAACCTCTGCTTCCTGGGGTTCAAGCAATTCTCCTACCTTAGCCTCCCAAGAAGCTGGGATTATAGGCAGGTGCCACCATGCCCAGCTAATTTTTGTATTTTTAGTAGAGACAGGGTTTCACCATGTTGGCCAGGCTGGTCTTGAACTCCTGACCTCAGGTGATCTGCCAGCCTCAGCCTACCAAAGTGCTGGGATTACAGGTGTGAGCCACTGCACCCAGCCTGGTTTGTGCCTTTTGATGCCTTCACACTATTTTACAACTCAGTGCATTGTAGAAAAAAACAGATAATAATGTAAACGATTCATGTACATAGAAATGCAAATGAATTGTGTCAGTGGAATGGAATGAACATCAAGCAGTTTTGCATCTATTTCTGAATTTGTGTAAGCATTCGTGATATGTTCTTTGAATTCTCCTTTGAACTAATTATAAAGTCTTACTGGTTCCCTTAGTAATTAATTTGATAAATAAGATATTTTATAAGTGTTCACTTTATTTTTGTCCTGGTTTTAACATTTCTTAGAAGAGTATATCTTAGTTCAGGCTGCTATAACAAAAATACCATAGACTGGGTGACTTAAATGACAAACAATTTCTCACAGTTCTGGAGGCTGGGAAGTTCAAGATCAAGGCACAAGCAGATTCAGATTCTGGTGAGGACTCTCTTCCTGATTTGCAGAAAGCCTGTCTTCTCATTGTATCCTCACATGGTAAGAGGGGAGAGACATAGCAAGCTCTTGTGTCTTCCCTTACAAAGGCACTAATTCCATTCATGAAGTCTCCACCCTCATTATCTCATCTACATTGAATCACTTCCCAAAGGTTCCACCTTCTAATACCGTTACATTGGGAGTTAGGATTTCAACAAAGGAATCTGGGGGTGAGGGACACAGTCAGTCCATAACAGTATCTTTTAACATTTCTTCTCTTTATACACTAAAGTAGAAAATTTGGTTTCCCCCAAATTAGTCCCAAAGAAACAGATAATAAATAAATTAACTAGCAATCCCTAGTTCAATACCAATGTAGTTTTACTGTGTTGTGACTGCGAGTGTAACATTAGCACAATACCTAATATATGGTCGGTGCTTGATAAATTTTTGCTTGTTAAGTAGTCCTTTTTCTGTTATGTTTTATATCTGGGAGTCTTATCTCTGGTCAATGGAGCCCTCTCATGTACATTTAGCTCACATCAGCCTAAATCAACTCTTTCTCAATGATGTTGGCACTACCTTTTGCCAAGCAAGGTCTTCACACACTGCAGATCTGGCCTTTATTTGTGTGATTTCAGGAATCGCAGCCTACTCCCCCACCCCCAACTTGTTCCAAATTAGCCTCCTAACCACCCACAGGCCTGCTGCCATCCCTGACATTCCCACCAAGATAACCATTCCTTTAGGTTAATACATAGTTTCCAGAGTAAAAAGGAACCAAAACCAGGGACAACAGATGTCAAAACAAACAACTCTATAATTGAAGAACACACTTGTCATCCCACCCCCCAACTCCCCAACCTCTACTAGCAGGGACAGCAGAAGGTAGTATTTCCCATCTAAGAACTTCACTGTGCCTTTGCAAGTTAATTTCCAGTCTTCACAGTCAGTCTTCATGAAGCTAAATGAGTTGCTATTAAAAGGATCCGTGATTCACCCTTTTCTCATTCTTGGCAGGGCTACAGGGAGAAAAGAGGGCAGAGGAGGTGGATGTATAATATTGTGAGGTGCTAACTTTATTATGAGAGGACCAGCCTTATAATTATGGGGTAGTTAAGAAAAGGTCTATCTCATCATCAAAGTTTAGACTATAGTCTGAGAACTAAAGCTCATCTTTAAACAATGTGTGTTTATTCATTCATTCAATAAATATTTATCAAGCACCTACTATGCATCTACCACCATGTTGGGCTGTATAGCAGGTGCTGAAATCTGCCATGGCCATACCCCTGGGATCTTCCCATAGGCCACCTAGAGAATTCTTTTACAGGCTAATGGACTCCCTCTGAAGGTGTTTGTTAACCTCTAAAGGAGTGTGCTTACCCTGTCTGGGACAGGCCAGAAGTACCAGGATGGAAGTGGATGAGGACCCCAACTTCCTACCCCTCAAGGTAGTCCACAGTCTTTTAGAAGTTTCCAGGAGGGATTAAGTCCCTGTTGCCTACAGTGGTAACCTGCTCCTTTACACACTTTTGACTAATTTTCCACCTTCCCTCCTGCTTTTCCTATAATCACATCCCAAATAAACCAAATCCCTGTCTCAGAGTCTGTTTTGAGGGAAACTCAAACTAGGACAATAAATGTCCGTGTGTACGTGTGGTAAGCTGATGTGCACTATAGTATCTTTAGACATAGAGCGCCCAAGACTACCCTTCTGGAGCCCTGAAAACTGAGTAACACAGAATGGGAGCATGTCTTGCTGTGGGTGAGAACTATACCACCTAGACCTACACAGTTTACTGTCTGCATTAACATGCCTTTCCTATTCGGCACACTTTACTAACTTTACTAACATCACTTTACAATTGTGCTGTCTTTATCAACATTGACTTTACTATTCCAAAAAAAATTTTGTTTAAGAGGATAAAAGTTGCAAATAAGGTTTTTCCAGAAACCTTCTCCAAGAAAATTGTTTAAATGAAAATCAAACTGTTCAATTCAATAGACAGCATCAACAACTATTTACTCCCTAAGACTCTTTAATAAAAACATTCACCTCAAAATCTCCCCTTGCTGTGTCCACCAATTTTAAACTACTATATCATGATTCTTTATCCAATGATGATCTATCCTCTGCATGAAAGGCCCACTTTAAACTAGTATCTGAAGCCTCATAAACATCACAATTTAGCCCTTTCCCCTAAGGAAGCCACTAAGACTGTGTTGAGGTAATGCTTACCCTTACTGCGGTAAGAGTAAACTCAACTTTGTCTTATCAACAGGTTGTTTGGGTAGTATTCTCAGGAAGCCAGCATTCAAAGGGAGTGGAAAACAGGGTTGGGGGTGGATATCCTTAGATAAGACCATCCCTGTGAGTACTTGGTAGAGTTGCATACAAGATGCGTAGCATGCCAGGTGCAGTGGCACCCACTTGTAGTCCCACCTACTCGGGATGCTGAGGCAGAAGGATCACTTGACGCCAGGGTTTCAAGTCCAGCCTCAGCAACATAACAAGATTCTATCACAAAAAAAAAAAAAAAAAAAAAAAAGAGTCGCAGATTGTCATGACAGATATTAGAAGATGGTAGTCTCCTGGAGGGGTAAAAACTCAAGGTCAGAAGAGCAAGGTTAAGGATGCTTAAAGGGATCGCCTGAGTACATTTTTCACCATGGAAATAAGATGCAATCCATACACAGTTTGAAAGTCCTTCCCATACAACCCATAGGTTGTAATTCCCTTTAGCATTCTTTGACCCTTCCATAAAGCCTGAGTCACCTACAAAACTTTGTGAGTGGCAAAGTGAGTGGCAAAACTTTGTAAAGGCAAGTGGAGGACAAGGTCATGAGAGGAAAGGTAAGTCTTGACTATATCCCTGTTTCTCCCATCTGAAAACACTCTGGTTAGGGGCAGTAGAGTACATCAAGGAGGACTGCAGTTTAATGCAGGTCAATGGCCCAGGCCATGCCCAGTTGAGGTCCATAAGAAAACAGGAAATCAGTAACACAGCCTTTGGAGTATAATAAGGAGAACCTCAGGGAGGCTCCTCTCTTGCTCAAATGTACCTATCCAAGAGAAATATCACATGAGCCACACATGTGAGCCACATATGTAATTTAAAATTTCTTGAAGCCATATATTAAAAAGTAAAAAGAAATAGGTGAAATTAATGTTCATATTTTATTAAAATAATATATTCAAAATATTATTTCAACATGTAATCAATATAAAAAGTATTAATGAAATATTTTCCCTTTCACTAAGTCTTTGAAATTCAATGTGTATTTTGCACTTGCAGCACATTTCAGTTTAGCCACATTTTAAATGCTGCATAACCACATGTAGCTCATGGCTGCAGTATTGAATGAACAGCATAGGACTATGGAAAGATGACCCTGGGGAAAAAAACAGACCCTTGGATAACAACCCCTTATTCACTATGTTTCATTTAGCAACTGAACCAGTGCTCTTATAGAAACCAGAGACCAAAACCAGCAGGAGTGAGCCATGGGGGAGGAATAAGGAATGAACCGGAAGCCAGCCCTCCTCTTAGAGATAATTGTGTGTGTGTAGCCAGCTCTACTGTCTGGGCTACACATCTGCTGTGTCAAAACCCAATTTGGATTCTCACTTTCTACTCTGTCAGGAACAAGTTGTACTTCCTGATCTCTTTATTTTCCTCTATTATTCCCTCTGTAAATTTCTCTTTCAAAACAAGAAAAAAAGATTCTGGCTCATTCTGCTTGCTGTGCTGTGAGCAATAAAGTCCTTGTTTCTGAGCTGAGGGTCTTATATCTTCTGCCAGTATCCATGAAACTGTGGCAAGCTAACTTGTTAGCTTGCAAGTAGGGTCAAATCTCGGACTTTTCACAATTCTTGACATTATCATTCCATCCTTCAATGCCTAACCAAGGTCTAACTCCAAGGAGGAATTAGAGGCATCTTTACTAACCTCTCAGAGCTATTAACACTTCTTGTTTCTACTCAGCCTTTAGCATTTACAATATAGAATTTTTAAATAATTTTGTGTGTCTACATTTTAATATCTCCAATTCCCCCATTGCTCTATGCATAATATTCATTAAAATGCTTGCTGAGTGACTCATTGATTTTTGTCCCATACATGTGAAACATTGGAGAAATTTCACACCGTGTGATCACCGAGTCCTACCTTCCCCACTTCCTACATTCAGATGTGCCGATGGTGTGTGCCCCTCTCTTCTCCTCTCATGCACCATCAACCTTCCTCCTTCATCCCCACTCTTCTTTAATTTTCCTTTCTTCTATAGTAACTTACCACACTTTCACCTTAAAACACTAAACCAGATCAACTCAGTGAAAACAAAGCCCTTGAACCTGGAGTTATGGGGTGTAGAAGCTACAGATCACTTTTTACTGAAATCCTAAACACACTTGCCTTTAGGTTGCCTCAGGTAAAAAAATCCTTTCTTTTCTTTAAGAATGCAAATCCCTTCAGAAAGAGGCTGCACTTAACATACTAAAGTTAACAGATTTTCAGCAGGGCTCCGTGGCTCACACCTGTAATCCTAGAACTTTGGGAGGCTGAGGCAGGCGGATCACCTGAGGTCAGGAGTTCAAGACCTGACTGATCAACATGGCAAAAACCCACCTCTACTAAAAAATACAAAAATTGACCAGGTGTGGTGGCATGCACCTGTAATCCCAGATACTTGGAAGCCTGAGGCAGGAAAATTGCTTGAACCTGGGAGGTGGAGGTTGCAGTGAGCCAGTGAGCCAAGATCATGCCATTGCACTCCAGCCTGGGCAACAGAGCAAGACTCTATCTCAAAAAAAATAAATAAAATAAAATAAAAATAAATAAAACAGATTTACAGTTCTTTTTTTATAGAAAAATAAATAATTATGGCATGAGTCCAATGACAGATGAAGGATATTTGCCATTCTATTGCAAGTTAATTATACCAGAAAATTCCAATTATTTTAACCTACCCACTATATAATATTTGAAAAGATAATCTTTTATTATCTAAATATGAGTTATTTTTTCTTTTTCTTCCCTTCCTACCTCCTTTTTCTTTCCTTCTTTTTCCCTTCCTTTCTTCCTCTTTTATTTCTTGTTTTCAAGTCCATAGCATTTAACATGCATTTTTTCATAGCTTTTCTTGGTGGGGTACATGGTAAGCAGCTCAGATTAGTCTATAATATCAGAACTTTCTAAGTTATATTAGAGATATGGAATTGTTCTCAAACTACAAGATGTGTCTATAACCTAATTGAGGGTTAATCTATCTATGAGAACTGGAGTTTTGTCAGCTATAACCAGTTTTGATCTGGTTTAGTGTAGAAGGATAAGGTAGGTTGAACTAAAACTTCTCCCCAACATTCCTTTCCTTCATGATCAGAGTTAGAGGCAGGAAGAACACTGAGCTTTGGAGAAGAGCAACTTCACTGTGGCACCATTCATAGTCCATTATCATGGGAAGTTGCATACTGAAACTCAAGATGTATAAGCAATGAATGCAGCTTAGTTTAATAAGGAGGAGCGAGGTCATATTGATACTATTGTGCAATTTTTAAGTAGTCTTTCGAAGGCCATTCATCTCTTAGATGGTGTATTAGTCCGTTCTCATATTGCTATAAAGAAATACCTGAGACTGGGTAATTTATAAAGAAAAGTTTAATTGGCTCACAGTCCACAGGCTGTATGGGAAGCATGGTGGCATCTGTTTCTGGGGAGGCTTCAGGAAACTTACAATCATGGCAGAAGACGAAGTGGGAGCCAGCACATCACATGGCAGGGGCAGGACCAAGAGAGAGAGTGGGTAGATGCCACACACTTTTAAATAACCAGATCTCATGAGAACTCACCCACTATACAGTACCAAGGCAGGGATGGTGCTAAACCATTCATGAGAGCTCCACCCCCATGATCCAATCACCTCCCACCAGGCCCCTCCTCCAACATTGGGGATTACAATTTGACGTGAGATTTGGGCAGGGACACGTATCCAAACCATACCAGATGGTGACTGGTGCTCAATTTTTAGGAACCTAAAAGGAATTCTTCTGCACTCTACTATCTTTTCTCCACCCCATTCATAAGACCAGAGCTTCCCATACTTTGATAACCAGCTAAAGTGAAGGGAAAAGCCCTCTACATCCAGCAGACTACTGGGGAGTCTGAATTCAAAAGTCTCAAGAAGAGATGGGAACTTTACTATTCTGTAGGGAGGGTTAGCAATCTTTAGGGAGGTGCTGGGAGGGGCACTCAACAGGAAGATCTTAAGAGAGGACTGAAGGAGAAGTGGAAGAGCAAGAGAACAAGGGGAATTCACATGAGACATACTCTAATGGCTTACAGAGTGATGCTTTTGCCTCTATGTATAATACAAAGGACCAAGGAAGCTAAATCAGAGTTGCAATACTTGCTTTCCTTCTAACACCATTCCCCAACTATTTAAATTGTGATCATTTCCTGACCACTGGAAAAAGAACTACTCCATCAAGGTGCTATGAGTATTTGGCTTATGGAAGACAGAAAGGACAGGATTCACAATGGACAGATGATAACCCCCACTCCAAGGTCATCTGAGGGTCACTGGCCCACCATCACAGTGAAGAGTCTCAACCAGCCAACTTGGGTGGGCATGAAACTGTCTCCCCCAACCTTTCCTTTCCCAAGAGGGTAGCTAGCAACCTGCCCTGTGGGAAAGAGAATAGTGACAGTCAAAATCACCATATCCAACCAAACACCAGCCAGGTGAGGGTATGTCTAGATGCACATAACACACATATTACTGATGGCAAAAATGTCTCTATGATGGAGTAGTAGACATCAGACTTACTCAGCCTGATCTTATTTGTGGTGGATATTTGTTGTTTTTTTACAACATGGGTTCCAAACACTCTTCTTTTGTGGGGAGCCCCCAGATGTCAGGTCCTAGCCTCCCATGATGAAGTCAAGGAAAGTGCTGCTCTGTTTAGTAGCACACTGTTTAATTAAACTGACACTTTTTCCATAGCAAAGCTGCCTAAGTAGAAAAAGCACTAAATTGATTTACATTGGAGCATGAGTTCCTTGCCTCATCACAAAATAAAAATGATCATTCCATGGCCTGGCACCAGTCTGCAGATTACACTTGCAGAAGCACAGGTCTGGAGGCCATATATTTCCTCTTCTAGCATCCCAATAGCTGTGTAGATGCTATGACCTGAACTCAGCAACCAGATGTTCCTACCCAGGTCTTTGGATCTTGAAGGAGAGAAACAAATATGCAAGGAGAGCTGAGAAGCTTACATGGCGGTGTGAGCATTTCCAAAAAATCAGCAGTAGCATCAGCATTGAGAGTCCAAAGGTAGCAGCAGCATCGACTGCTCAGATTTCCGACAGCAGTGGAACACTGAACTGATGACAATGTGTCTGCCATTCATAGCCTTTCTCGGTTCCCACTGTCTTCTGAGCCTGGCTTTCCAGCCTACCTATCACTTCTGTGTACTGACCAAGAAGTACCAATGAATTTCTTTTCTGCTTAGGTGAGTCAATAGAGAATTTTGTTGCCTGCACTCAAGAAACTTGACGGACAAACCCTTTAACATTCAAATCAGGTGACTAATGATGCCTGTTCAGATTCCAAGCTCACCAAGCAATTTTATGATGGTAATTTGGCTTCTCGTGTGTTAGCTAGAAACTCTGGATTTCCTGGTAACTATGTTTGTCATTAAAATTAACTAACTGGTATTAGGTCTTAAACTTCACATGATGAGTAGGAATAATGTCACCACACTCCAGAGAGAAAGATCTACTCTCTATATGCTGACACAATTGGATTTTATATGCTACAACGTTAACACCCAGAAAGTGGGTTGTGGCAAATTTACCACAATAAGGGTATCCTATGGAGAACCTTCCTGGCTAGCCACCTGGCCCCACCCAGGTGCTCCTTCTGCATAGTTAGAACTCCTATGCTGCCTTTTGACACCTGAGGTCAGTCAGCCCTTTGACTTTCTTACAGAGTTGTTGGGGTTGAATCAAATTTATTTACAGTCTTCTAAGTCTGAAACAGGCAATGGAGTGAGCAGGTCTGACTGAAGCTCTTAGAAGTCCAGAACTTGCCAGCAAGGCAAGCTATGAATCTTAAAATAAATTCGTGCACATGCATCACATTTGCATAGTTCCCCATTTGTCACCCATAAACATCCCCTATCAAAGCCATATGGGAAGAAATCATTATCAGAAAGCAATCTGTGTCTCCTTTTTGACAACACCTCATTAATTTCTGACTTGATTCTCCCTAAATTGTGTCATTGAACATTTGCTTTTTGGTTTCGCTTCTTTAAACACGAGTAACGATAAAAACTATACATCTTATATATATGGAGTTGTTTATGGTTTTCAGAGAATTTTCTCACCCAATGTCTCATTCCATCCTTCACAATGATTCCCTAGAAGAACTTTTATCCTTTTTTTACAAATGATAAAATAGCAAGCCTCATGCTGCACAGTTACTATGTGGCCGAATGTGGACTTAAACATGGATCTTTCAAAACCTAACAGTCCAACACAGTGAAAGTTCCTGCCATTATCTGGCAAATTCATGACAATTCTACATTGCATAAGCATTACTTTAAAATACTTGGATAAAGGCGCCTCCAAAATATTCCAATATTACCCCTCCACTGTCAACAAAGGCACTGGACAAATAAATTTGTATTGGCATCTTACTTTTAAAAACAAACAATCAAACAATCTTCTGACAGACAAATCTTTTTTAAAATCATTTTGACTTTTCTCTTTTATTTTGATATAATATTCCATATGAGATTTCCTATGGTGGAATGAATTCTTGTTTATGGTATATAGATTTAATCTGTTAATGTTTCACTTAGAAATTTTAAAAACTTATTTTTATTTTTTGTGGGTACATAGTAGGTATATATATTTATGGAGGGTACATGAAATGTTTTGATACAGGCATGCAATGCATAATAACATAAATAAAAAGCATTTATCCCCTGAGTTATAAACAATCCAATTACACTCTTTAAGTCAGGGGTCCCCAGTGCCCGGGCCTTGGACTGGTACTGGTCTGTGGCCTGTTAGGAACCAGGACATACAACAGGAAGTAAGTGTGGTGGGCGAGCAAGCACTACCTACCGCCTGAGCTCCGCTTCCTGTCACATCAGTGGTGGCTTTAGATTCTCATAGGAGCATGAACCCTATTGCGAACTACACGTGAGGAATCTAGATTGCGCACTCCTTATAAGAATCTAACTGGGCCAGGCACAGTAGCTCACGCCTGTAATCCTAGCATTTTGGGAGGCCGAGGCAGGCAGATCACCTGAGGTCAGGAGTTCGAGACCAGCTGCCAACATGGTGAAATCCCGTCTCTACTAAAAATACAAAAATTAGCCAGGTGTAGTGGGGCATGCCTATAATCCCAGCTACCTGGGAGGCCGAGGCAGGAGAATTGCTGGAACCTGGGAGGCAGAGGCTGCAGTGAGCCAAGATCACACCACTGCACTCCAGCCTAGGTAACAGAGTGAGACCCCGTCTCAAAAAAAAAAAGAAGAAGAGAATCTAACTAATGCCTGATGATCTGAGATGGAACAGTTTCATCCTGAAACCATCCCTCACCCCTCAACATGGAAAAATTGTCTTCCACAAAACCGGTCCCCAGTGTCAAAAAGGTTAGGGATCACTGCTTTAAGTTACTTGAAAATGTACAATTAAGTTATTATTGACTATAGTCACCCTGTTGTGCTGTCAAATAGTAGGTCTTATTCATTCTTTCTATTTTTTGTACCCATTAACCATCCTCACCTCCCCACCAACCCCCCGTTGCCATTCCCAGCCTCTGGTAACTATCCTTCTACTCTCTATGTTCATGAGTTCAATTGTTTTGGTTTTTAGATCTCCTAAATAAGTGAGAACATGCAATATTAGTCTTTCTGTGCCTCTGCCAGACAAATTTTAAACCTCCAAGTCAATAAACTTTGGATTCCCAATAATGACCTCCCATTAGGAGGTCAACTTTTAAGTTTGATATTTTATACTCTCCTGATTCTACAAAATCATGTCTTCATTTTCACTGAAGTATCAGTGTGTAGTATCTATGTACAGTACTTTACAGCTTGCACAGTGCTTTTATGCACATTTTGTTAAATTCTTACTGCTACCTCCATGTGATAGCTGGTCTCTCCTGCAAGTATTTTTACCTCAGTTTTGCAGATAAGGAAAGCAGGGCTCATGATGATAAGAGACCTTTCTCAACAGGACTCATGTCAGAACTGCTAGGGTCAAGACTGGTTCAAACCTCAGTAATCCACCCCTTTCACCTCGACAACATAAAAAGCAATGGACCCTATGGGTGCATTCTTTTTTCCCTAAGCAAACAAAAGGCGTAATATTACTGCCTTGGTGCATGGCATCCTATTTTTCTCTGAATTTCCTTTCCTTCACAGTTGCCTCCTCCAAAGGATTAGTACAAATCTGATCTTGATAGATCTTTTTCTTCCTGCTCATTTTACGGGATAGTTATGAGGATTGAATCTTTAAATATATGTAAGAGTACTTTGTAATTATATACAGCATGTGTATGTCTAGGAAAGTGTCACTATGAAAACTACAGGTTATTCAGAAGCCAACAATAGCAGCTCTCCTTCCTCCTCCCTTCTCCCCTCTCCTTTCTCCCTTCTCTCTTTCCTTCCCTCCATCCTAAATAATTCAGAGCAAATAACGGCAACTCATGGAATCAACAGCCAACACAGATACCACAGGGCACAAAAGGCCAGGAATACAAAACATCACAGTCTCCTGAGACACATAAATGACTCTGAGATTGGCCTAAGCTCAGGGCAGAGCCATGATTATAGTTTCATAAAGCCGAGTCTCTACTTTCTATCCTAATTATTTGTGGGATAAGTTAAGTGATGAAAGACAGCAAAGTAAATGCAATATGCTTAGACATCAGTGAAGTATGTCTTATATTGTTCCACTAAATATCAAAAGTAAACATGTTATCATTTTAAATTAGATAAAATTATTAGAAAAATAACAAAATGCATAGTTTTCTGTTAGAGGACAAACTTAGCCTTTATCTACACATCTCAGTTTTGGGGGGGTTCCCAGAAAGATAAGGTCTCCAAGAGTTCTTGGCTTTGCCAAGAGAAAAACAAGTATGGCAATAGAAAGAGAGCTAGCCCTTCTGGAACACAGGTTATGACATATGGTTTTTTCTATATGTTAACACATTCTTCAATCCAGACAAAAATCCTAAAAACATATTATTATTCTTACCTTGAGATTAGAAAAATTGAGGCTCAAAAAGGAAATAGCTTTCCACAGGTCTTTGATGCCAAAGCCAAGGCAAATGGAGATGAACTGAGTGAAGTGGAAAGACAAGGAGGAAGGGGAACACCAAATGCAACCAGGAGCAGGGGAGGCATGAGAAGTTTTCAAGTGTCGATCAGCAGGTAAATCCATTACATGACCAAGACAATGTCAAACTGTGGAACCAACAAGCTAGAAGACATCGCGTGTCATAGGAGTAGCAGCCACTGTCTGCACCCCACCCATATCCCCCACACTTAGTATTTCCACGCACACCAACCTGGCTTCCAACTGCCAGCACCTGCGATTGTCTGCCCTTGGACTTTCTCTGGCTGCTAGAGCAGCTCTTTCTGCTGGAAGTGCTGAAGGATTAAGATCCCCCTGGGAAGAGCCCTCAACCAATAACTGACAAGAGTGGGTGGATACATACCCCAGCTTCCTTGCCCCTCAAGTGGGATGACTCTGAGATGTGTGTTCTACAATGTTTCCCAGGGTTTCCCCCAGTGAGATTGCATCCCAGTTGCCTGCAGTAGTAACTGGCTTAGTAACTCACCCTTTACTGGCTACCTTCTTATTTCTGTCTCACTTCCCCACTCCCCTACCAGTGTTTCTTAGAAGTAACTTACCAATGAACTATAGAATTTGCATAGAATCTTGTCTCAATATCTTCTTTCTGGGGGGAACCCATACCACGAAAGCAGCATATCCTATAAATTTACAGCAGTAGCTAACTTGTGGTGGAGTCATCTAACACTAATAAATTCATGCAGTAGAATTCATTCAAGAACTAGTCTGTAAAACAGAAGTTACTACATAACCCATTTCCTGGGCTGCTCTAGCTGGTGGGTATTCTGCAGAACATGAGCCACATCTCACTCCCTCGTGTTCCTACATTTGAGGCTCCTCTAAGTCATTTTCGGGAATACTCTAATGTATCTCACATAACCTGCAAACAAGTCAGTCAGGTCTCTGCCAATTGAGCTGGTTCGGCCCCCAGTATCCACTGTTTCCGGTAAGGGCCACCCTTCTTCCTCCGGGGTTCTTACCACACTGATATTACACTGAGTACCACAGGAAGGGAAAGAAATGTCCTCTTCCCCACTTTGGTCACACTTCCTCACATGGGCACCTAGATGATACTGTTTGTGCCCCTGTGTCACAAACCCTTTGTGGAAAAGCCTCTCTCACATCTTCTGCCTATGGCCCCGCCAACCACAGACCTCCACCATGAGCCCACGGTGCCATTTTGGAGAACATGTCTAAGACAGACACCATGCTGTCCTCTCGGGTATTTTCCAGTAATCATCCTTGAGCTCTCTTGTCCTTATTCCTCCTCAAACTCTCCTGCTTATAGACCTTTGGTGCCCATTAATCATCCTTTCCCAGATATTTGTGAATTACAGGGCTGGACACAGCTTAGGCCCAGGCAGGCATCCTCAGTTCACCTATTATCCAACAAAGACACACACACATCTTTCACACTCCCTATCTTTACTCAGCCGACGTCAAAAAACAGAGCCCAAGTGATTTGGGACACTGAAGTCAATTGGATACAGTGATGAATTGGTCTGATAATTACCATCATAAAGCCAACACTATAATGTGTGGTCATAGACATGGTGACTTTCATTCTGTTCTGTCTGAAAACCTATAACCTTTTCTGAAGAACATAAGGTACTTCCACTTTGCCCAAATTTTGCAAAGGCTTTTGATCCAAAGTTGTAAAGTTCTGAGCCAGTTAGACTTGGATAGATAATGGGAGAAATCAGAAGTCCAGGAGTTTTGAAGTGTTTCAAGCAGAGTATAATTGGAATGTTAAGAAAAGATCAAGATGTAACAAATTGAACATAAAATGACATAAAACTAGAAAGACATAGCTCAAATGCCACAACCTCTTTTAAATCCCATTTCTGTTCCCTACATACACACATGCACACACATGCATGCACACTCATAGATGAGCACACAGAATCACTCACTCACTTGAATAGGAACATTCAAATGAATGGAACTTTGGTTTAACCTAGGCAAGGTAGCATGCCAGTTCTAGAATTGGACTCTCTGGATCAAGTGGATCAAATCCCAGATCTGCCACTTACTACTTTGGTAACTTGGACAAATTACTTACCGTCTCTGTGTCTCAGTTTCCACATATGAAAATGGAGATAATAATAATTGTTTAAGGTTTTAATGAATTAACTATTTTTAAACCGCTTTAAAAGAGTGACTGGCACAGAGTAAGTACTTTGTATAATGGTATATATTTTGCTATTTTCTGCCTCATTTTAGTGACCTATGCATTTTACCTTATCCTTTCTACTGAATTTTAGTTGCCAGAGAACAGGGATTCCATCTTCATACTGATATTTCTCCTGCAGGGTCTGGCATTTGCAAGATGCCTAACAATAAATGACTGCAGAATTGGATGTGCTTTGGTGTTCACCGAAACTTCCCCCAGCTCCACAGGAAATATTTTTTATCATGGGATGAAGCCATAATGACGAAATTAATTCAGTAAAACAAAAATAGATGAAAAGGGAATTTGAAATAATATGCAGATGTACAACTAAGATGAGGGCTCTACTGTAGCATAACTAATGGTAGGGACCAGGTCTGATACCACAAAGATGACCCTAATAATGTCAGCAATGCTTGAGGAGCTCCTGTTTCCTTGTATTTCTGCCGAGATAAGCTCGGGATTTTCAAATTGAACACTCATTACCAAACTAAAAGGAGACAAAGAACCCAAACATTCACTAAAGCATAAAATATGTGTGCATTTCACATGTACCGAGTACAATAGATTCATCCACATTTATAAGAAGTCCAATCTCATAAGAGACATCAATGAAATAGGTATGAGGGGGTGGCTCAGGACTATAATCCCAGCACTTTGAGAGGCAGAGGCAGGCAGATTGCTTGAGCTCAGGAGTTTGAGATCGGCCTGAGCAACATGGCGTGAAACCTTGTCTTGACAAGAAATATAAAAATTGGCTGGGTGTGGTGGTGCACACCCGTGGTCCCAATGGCTCAGGAGACTGAGGTGGAAGGATCACCTGAGTCTGGGAAGGTAGAGGCTGCAGTGAGCTGAGATCCCACCACTGCATTCCAGCCTGGGTGACAGAGTGAAACCCTATCTCAAAAAAAAAAGAAATGAAATGAAGGAAGTAATATTAGTTCAGTGGTCCCCAACCATTTTGGCACCAGGGACGGGTTTCATGGAAGACAATTTTTCCATGGACTGGGCGACCATTGTGGGGGTTGTAGGGAGATGGTTTGGGGATGAAACTATTCTACCTCAGATCATCAGGAATTCGTTAAATTATTATAAGGAGTGTGCAACCTAGATCCCTCGCATGCACTGTTCACAACAGGGTTCGCATTCCTATGAGAATCTAAGGCCGCCACTGATCTGACAGGAGGCAGAGCTCGGGCAGTAATGCTCGCTGGCCCGCTGCTCACCTCCTGCTGTGGGGCCCAGTTCCAGGGGGTTGGGGACCCCTGCATAAGTTGATTCCTGATGCTCCACCACCCTCCTCCCCACAATAATAATCACTACCATTTATCGTGTACCTAATCTGGGCCAGGCACTTTAAAGACATAATGGTACCTTCCAGGTTAAAATTATAGATTTAAAACACATCTACTTTTGTTTCTTCCCCAAACCACATTAAAATTATCAAGAAGAGATTTATTTTTAACTAGAGGCAAAGAGAAAGGGGAAAAAAATATCAAAACTTTGGAAGTTGGGGGATACTATGCTTACTACTAGAGGAGTTCTTTGCAAAATAATACTATTAACAGTGGCATGTAGGCCAGGCATGGTGGCTCATGCCTGTAATCCTAACACTTTGGGAGGCCGAGGTGGGCAGATCACCTGAGGTCAGGACCAGCCTGGCCAACATGGTAAAACCCCATCTCTACTAAAAATACAAAATAAGCCAGGCGTGGTGGCATGAGTCTGTAATCCCAGCTACTCAGGAGCCTGAGGCAGGAGAATTGCTTGAACCTGGGAGGCAAGGGTTGCAGTGGGCCAAGATTGTGCCACTGCACTTCAGCCTGGGCAAGAGAGTGAGACTCTGTCTCAAAACAACAACAAAAAAAACAGTGCATTGTAGTGAACAGGTGCATGAAACAAAGTCTTTAGTGTCTAAACAGCAAAGTAAGATTTAACGGCCTATTAGAAATTGTTACTTTATGAGTGCAAGTAATTATCTGTCAGTATTAACACATCATTTACATATCATTAGATATTTGTGAATTGCATAGGCAACGTTTATAGCTTAGGAAACTATTTGTAAAAATTTCCTTGGCCAAGGATCTAATCTACTAATCTACTATGTTCAGTAAGTCTACATGACCATAAAGACTGGATTGCCACACCCAAATATATCTACCAATAATGAAAATATAAATTTAAAAATACTTTATCTGATCCCCTTATGTTTAAACCCACATGTGCCAATGATCATTGACTAAAACCTGAGAAATACATTAATCATGAATTAACATAATTGGATGCTTGGATGTAAACACAGCAGGAAATATTCCCTCTCTTCAAAGGATAAATTTGTAAAAAGTAGTTTACATTCTAGAAAATAAGTTGATCTACTTGTAAATATATATGTACTTTCTTAGTTACTAACACCATTTGCCCTTATAAATTATCTACATATAAGACTTTGACATAGTATTTATTAAATATATATGTGTTATATCAATCAGGCAGTTGTGGTTGAAAGTGATACTAAAACCAACTCAAACCCACTTAAACTAAAAAGGGAATTTGTTAGCTTGATTAATTGAAAAGTACAGGCAAGGAATTCTCGTTTTACTCACAGTTGTATCAAATAATGTCATTGGGACTCACTACCGTTTGCTCCTTGACTTCCTAGCATTTATACACCCTTTTTTCATACATACAGGTTTTAAAATGTATCCTCCCAGCATTATGCAACTGTTCCATGGACTGCCAAAATTGCACTTACCCTCTTCCCAAAAGAATATACTCCAATGCTAAGTCTCATTAACTTATTATACCCAAGATATCTCAGTGATATCTCCCAGACAAGTCTAAATGCAGCTCCTTATTGTCTGGAAGTCTATAGATAAGTTATTTAACCACAACCAACAGACCCAGTGTACGAAGTTGCACGGACAACAGAACCACTTTAGAGAAAAAGCTCCCATTTGAAAAAAGAGAAGAGAAGAAAAAACACAATGATCGTACGCAATAATATATCCTCCTTGAGAAGAATTTCAGCAACTCCCTGCCCTAGAAAACCAGCTGCCCCTGGTTTTGCTCTCTGGGAAAAGCTTCCTTACTCCTCGTCTTTCACACCTGCAGCTGAGGTGGGCATTAGTGGGGGAGTCTCCTATTAGGGGACTGCACCTTTTAGCAGTTTAATCCTCATTGTTGCAGGTGTGGAGGCCTGAAAATAACCTTTTAGGTTAAATAGGAGATCATGATCTTTACTCATTGGATCTAGGGTTTCTCCTGCAATACAACTTACTTACTTGACAAGATCTCCTGACTTTGGTTCTTAGCTGGAAGAATCCACTGAATGAATATAAGCAAAAACTTATCAAGTCATGGTCCATGAATCCAGACCCTAAACTAAAAATTTCTGTCTTTCAGAAACAAATCTCAGTGCTCTCTGCCTGCAGCCTCCAGCTTAATGGCCTCCATCTTGATATCTGATTTACATCTTGACATCTTGACATCTGACATCTGCAAAACAATAGCAGAATTGGGGAGGCCCAGATACTCTGTATTCCCAGGCTGCATGTTCTAAACCTTTGATAGGCAGGGAACATACAGCAGAAGATGCCCAGGAGAGGCAGGGATGTGGAGGCTTCCCAGGCCCCAGTTTCACTACCAACTTTGTTTTCTGCCTCTCCCTTCTCACTTTAGTCTCTAACAAAGAATTCACTTTTTCCAATCCTGCATGTGTTGTGATTTCCTGACCCTCAGACAACTTAAACTACTGGCTGCAGGCCAAAGGACTTCTAATAGTAAAGCTTTGAAATAGCTCCAAGTTGAGATGCTTTTCTCTTGTAAAAGTTATTGGAGACCACAGAAAATCACCAGCATATTCCAACATCTTCACTTGTTTACCTACCAATTCTCCCAAAGTTTTGGCTTCAGTAGATCTGTGGTCTTGATCCAAAAATGCCATGGGTGACACTTTAACCAACTTCTTTGCTAATACAAAACAGAAACTGCCAACTTCTCAGCCAGGAATGGGCAATCCCCGTAGCTCCACCCACAACTTGATTATCCAGTTCCATATCTTAGCTCTGTTGCCCATTTACTGGTACATGTTTTGACACTTAGTCTGGACAATGCACTCTACCAGGCTCATCAGAAATCTCCTGACATGCTCATCCCCTTCTGCATTATCACATGCCCTTCCCTTTTTATTCAACCTTCCCCTCATGTTACCATTTCAAAGAAATGCTGGGGAGTCCCAAGGCAGGCGCTTGAAGCCCAGCTTGCTTTTTCCTCGCAAGAGTTCTGATTTTCTCAAGCTCACATCCCTCCCACCACCCCAGCACACAGTTTCTGTAGTTAGGGTCCTCTATCAGGCCTCTAGGCAGTTATTACTGTATCCCCTCCCCCACTTATCCACGCCCACCCCACACACATGTCAAATCCACATTGCAATCCCCAGCACATAATGGCCTAGTCATTGTGTGGCGGGCCAGGTCTCACTAACGCAGGCCTCCATACAACTGTTTCAGTACAGACTGAGGGGTTCCATTAAATATCAAAAGCTGAAAGAACCAGTGCCCTATACAAAGGCTGGAATGGAACAAAAGCCCACCAAGAGTTTTGCCTAGACCTTTCCTGGGCCTTAACCCGTTTAGAATTAAACAAGTTTTATTGCGGGAGTCAAGAAACTCCCCAGGCCTCCACAAATAAGTTTATTGGGGGTCTGAAGGAACTCCCCAAACCTGCATGATTTAACAGGAGACAAGATAAGGGTAATCACCCCAGCACCTGGACCCATTTAGCTTAAGTAAATTTACTGAGGCTCTCAGAGGAAAGTGTTCAGGACTCAGACCCTCAGACTCAGTTATAGATTAAAAGAAGTTAATCACTTGTGTCTTTAGATGAATGCACACTTACACGTAGACATATGGCTTAGAAGGCATATAAGCTCTGGAAAACTTTGTAATTTTGAGGTTGGCCTGGTGATATTTTCCGGGTCTTCTCCCTGTAACTGGTTACAGAAATAAAAATTCTCTTCCTCCCTAGTTCATCTGCATCTCATTACTGGGCCTCGAGAAATAGCAGCCCGACCCTCAGTTTGGTCCAGGAACCAATTGCCGTAATTGACTTCTTACCCTCACACAGAAATAGATATTGAACGTGGTAATTTGAAAGTCAAAAGTCCAGTCAAATTATCTTAAGTCAATAAGACAAAAAGAGATCCTCCCTGCTCTGTTTAAGTTGTTAATATATAGCTGCTGTGTACCCAGAGCAAATCAACTTCTCAGGCTGCCTAAATAGAAGCTTCCCTTCTAAGATGGAAATAAATAGGTAGACAGAGAGAGGGATTAAATATATGCCAAAATAGCAGTGGTTGCCTGTAGATTGTGGAATGAAGGTTTTTTATTATTATTATTATTATTTAGTTCTTTCTGCTTTTATGTATTTTCTAAATTATCTGAAGTGACTTTAAGAAATGGGGTCACTCTATGTTGCCCAGGCTGGAGGGCAATGGCTATTCACAGGCATGATTATAACTCGCTACAGCCTCAGACTCCTGGCTTCAAGTGATCCTCCCCACCTCATCCTACCTAGTAGCTGAGACTACAGGCATGTGCCACGATGCCCAGCTTTAAAGTAACTTTCTATTGTTTTTATAACAAGAGAAGGTAAAAATATATATACATTAAAAAATTCAGTCAGCCCTGGAGACCGTTTTGGGATCATGGAAATGTTCTAAAACTAGATTGTGGTTATGGCTGCACAACTCTAAATTTACCGAAAATCATTGAATTGTGCACTTAAAATGGATGAATTTTATGGTATGTAAATTATACCTTAGTAAAGCTGTTAGCAAACACAACTTCTATTTGACTAATTTAAAGGATAGTAGTCCCATCAGAATACTCATATAGAACCTCACAGAGTTTAGAGCAAGAATAACAAGGAGAGGTCAGATGAGAAAGTGATGTGGAGAAGGAAGGAAGAAGGAAGAAAGAAAGGAAGGAGAAGAAAGGAAGGGAGGGAGGGAGGGAGGAGAGAATGAGAAAGAGAGGAAAGGAAGAAGGAAAAGAGTGTGGGGAGAAAGTGTGGGGAGAAAGAAAAAAGCTTAAAAAATTAAGCAAGAGATATCCTACTACAGCATAGCTAAAGACAGCTAACGGTATAGCTCACTCTTCCTCATATTGTGGGATCTTTGTGGTACTTCAACATGTTGGTAACTGAATTTTTCTTGGCCCTCCAATATAGCCACAGAAGGCTGGGACTTTGAAGATGTTGATATAATTTGGAAATTTTACCACCAGTTCCGTCAGGATGCCCTCCACATGGCAATTTTGGATTATGTCTTTGAAAGACAGATTTTATGCAACAAATAAAATGCTATAATGATGTTGATGTGTCACATGGGCACAAACATCTCAAAGTGTTTGTCTCAGCTAAAACGGAGAAATGCTGTCTTCACATCATTTCATTCAGCATTTGTTGAACACATGTTGGGCCCAATGAAATAGGCATCCTGTTTTGAAGAATACAGAGATGAGCAAGGTATGCTTCCTACCCTCTAGCAATTTACAATCAAACGCAGTAAATACATTCTATTTTAGGGGTGCTGTCATACTTTATGAAGAAGATAATGTATGAAAATAAGTGTAGGACTTTCGTGGAGGATTTGAAAAGAAAGATAAGGAAGTACCTTCCAGCCTGGGGTAAGAGCATCCATGAAGGTACAGAGAATGGTAGCTTTAGGGTGTGATTAAGAAAAGGTGAAGTATAATAATAATAAATACATTAAAAAAAAAAAAAAGAAAAGAAAAGGTGAATCCTGATCATTAGAGAAATGCAAATCAAAACCACGAGATACCATCTCACACAAGTCACAATGGTTGTTATTCAAAAGTCAAAAAATAACAGATGTTGGCAAGGTTGTGGAGTAAAAGGAACACTTATATACTGTTGGTGGAAGTGTAAATTAGTTAAACCATTGTGGAAAGCAGTGTGGCAATTCCTCAAAGATGTAAAAACAGAAATATTATTTGACCCAGCAATCCCATTACTGGGTATATACCCTGTATTAGTCCATTCTTGCATCGCTATAAAGAAATACCTAAGACTGGATAATTTATAAAGAAAAGAGGTTTAATTGGCTCACAGTTCTGCAGGCTGTACAGAAAGCATACGAGCTTCCATTCATCTTCTGGGGAAGCAGGCATGTCTTACATGGCCAGAGCAGGAGGAAGTGTGGAGGGAGGTGCCACACACTTTTAAACAACCAGATCTCACAACAATACCCTCACTAGCATCACAAGAACAGCAACCAGGGGAAATCCACCTCCATGATCCAATCACCTCCCACCAGGCCCCACCTCCAACATTAGGGATTACAATTCAACATAAGATTTGAATGGGGACACAGATCCAAACCATATCACACCCAGAGAAATATAAATCATTCTACCATAAAGACACATGCACGCATATGTTCATTGCAGCACTATACACAATTGCAAAGACATGGAATCAACCTAAATGTCCATCAATGATAGACTGGATAAAGAAAATGTGGTACATATACACCATGAAATACTATGCAGGCATAAAAAAGAATGAGATCACATATTTTGTGGGAATGTGGATGGAGCTGGAGGCCATTATCCTCAGCAAACTAACACAGGAACAGAAAACCAAATACCACATGTTCTCACTTATAAGTTGGAGCTAAATGATGAGAACACATGGACACAATGAAGGGAACAACAGACACTGGGGCCTACTTGAGGGTGGAAGGTTGGAGGAGGGAGAAGAGTACAAAAAAATAACTATTGAGTACTGGACTTAGTACCTGGGTGACAAAGTAATCTGTTCAGGCAACCCACATGACACAAGTTTGCCTGTATAACAAACCTGCACACGTACCCTCGAACCTAAAATAAAAGTTTTAAAAAAGAAAGTGATAGGTACTCAATACAGAATGGTTAATATAATGGCTCTGTCCCTCCTCCACCCCAGCCTGCCCTCAAAATGTGCTGCCTGCAGATAATCCAGGCATATCCCACTGCCTCGGGGTTTTTTGTATTTTTTACAAAAAGTTATAATTAAATATATAGTAAATCTTCTTTTTTAAAAAAAGAAAGAAAGAAAAGAAATGGTGAATCATTTGATTTGACTGTATGCAGGATTCATAAGCAAGTGGTGGAAAATATGTAATTAGGACCAGATGGTGGAGGATCTGGGGAGTTTGAGCCCTTCCATGTACGTAAAATGGAGTCCCTGAAAGATATGTCTCAAGATCCCAGTTTCTGTGGAGCGTAAGATGGTGTACTAGTTTTAAATATATGCCCACAAATTATTTGATATGTATTTTGCATGTGGGACGAAGACAAATAATTTGTGGCCAGAGAACAGATTTTGGTGATTTTTTAGATACATTCACAAATTCTTCCATACTCCTCTCCTCAAGAGATGGAACTTGGTTCCCCTTTTCTTGACTGTGGGCTATATTTAGTGACACTCTGTTAATGAATAAAATATGGCAGAAGAGATGGGATCTCACTTTCAAGACTACACAATAAAAAGACTGCAACTTCCATCTGGGAGACTCACTCTCTCTCTAATTACTCTGCAGGAGAAGCCACCTTCCATGTGCTAAGGCAGCCCTGTGTCAAGGCTTATGTGGTAAAACACTGAGGCCTACTAAAAACCACATGAGTGGGAGGTGGAACAAAATGGCTGAATAGAAGCCTCCAGTGAACGTCCCCCTTGCAGGAACACTAAATTGAACAACTATCCACACACACAAAAAAAATCACCTTCATAAGAACTAAAACTCAGGTGAGCGATCATAGTACCTGGTTTCAACATTATGTTAAGGAAACAGGCACTGAAGAGGGTGGGAAAGACAGTCTTGAATTGCTGATACCACCCCTCCCCCATTCCCTAACAATGACAACATGGCACAGAAAGAGAATCTGTGTGCTTGGGGGAGAGACAGCCCAATGATTGTGGTACTTTGCATTGGAACTCAGTGCTGCCCAGTCACAGCAGAAAAAAACATAGGGCAGAACTCAGCCAGCACCCCCGGAGGGAACATTTAGACCAGCCCTAGCCAGAGGCAAATCATCCATCCTCATGATTGGAAGCTGTGTTCTGGCAAGCCCTATCACTGCGAGATAAAGGCAAAGAACTCTGGGGTCCTAAATAAACTTAAAAGACAGTCTAGGTCACAAGGACTGCAATTCCTAGGCAAGTTCCAGTGCTGGACTGGGCTTAGAGCCAGTGAACTTGGGGTGCATATGACCTAGTGAGACACCAGCTGAGGCAGCAAAGGGAATGATTGTGTTATCTCTTCCCAACCTCAGGCAGCACAGCTCACAACTCTGGAAGAGACTCCTTCCTTCTGCTTGAGGACAAGAGAGGGGAGAGCAAAGAGGACTTTGTCATGCATCAGCTTAGCCATTTTCTGTATTATTCCCTTCTCACATTGCTCTAAAGAAATACCTGGGACTGGGTAATTTATAAAGAAAAGAGGTTAACTGGCTCATGGTTCTGCATGCTGTAGAGGAAGCACAGTGGCTTCTGCTTCTGGAGGGGCCTCAGGTAGCTTTCAATCATGGTGGAAGGCAAAGGGGGAGCAGCTGTGTTACATGGTGGGAGCAGAAGCAAGAAAGAGCAAAGGGAAAGGTGCTACAGACTTTTAAACACCCAGACCATGTGAGAACTCACTATTGTGGGGACAGCATCAAGAGGATGGTGCCAAACCACTCATGAGAAACTGCCCCCATGATCCAGTCACCTCCCACCAGGTCCCACCTCAAACACTGGGGATTACGAATGAACATGGGATTTGGGCACAGATCCAAACCATGTCTGAAGACTTTGCCTTGCATCTTGGATATCAGCTCAGCCACTGTAGAATAGGGCACCAGACAGAGCCATGAGGCCCCCATTCCAGGCCCTAACTTTCAGATGACATTTCTAGACACACCCTAGGCCAGTAGGGAACCCATTACCTTGAAGGGAAAGACCCAGTGCTGGCAGGATTCACCGCCTGCTGATTAAAGAGACCTTGGGCCCCTGAATAATCAGCAGTGGTAGCCAGGCAGTACTTGTTGTGGACTTTAGATGGGACCCAGTTCCGTGTTGGCTTCAGGGGTGACTCAGCACATTCCCAGATGTGGTGACTATGGGGAGAGACTCCTTCTGCTTCAGGAAAGAAGATAAAAGTGTAAAGGGAACTTTGTCCTGCAGCTTGGGTACTAGCTCAGCCACAGTCAGGTAGAGCACCAAGTGGACTCCTGAGATCTCTGGTTCCAGGCCTTGGCTCCTCGATGGCATTTCTGGACCTGCCTTGGGCCAGATGGGAGCCCACTTCCCTGAAGAGAGAGACCCAGGCCTGGAAGCATTCACCACAAGCTGACAAGCTGATTGAAGAGCCCTTGGGCCTTGAGTGAACATTAGCAGTAGCCAGGCAGTACTTGCTATGGGCCTGAGGCAGTGGTAGCCATAAGGAGAGACTCTTTTGCTTGAGGAAAGAGAAGAGTGGGAAGGATTTTGTCTTGTGTCTTGAGTACCAGCTCAGTTGCAGTAGAATAGAACCCCAGGAAGATTCCTAAGGTTCCCGACTCTAGGTCCTGGCTTCCAGATGGCATCTCTGGACCCACCTAGGGACAGGGGGGAGACTTGATGCCCTGAAGGAAAGGACACAAGCTGACTGGCTTCACCACCTGCTGATTGTAGACTCCTTGGGCCTTGAGTGAACATAGGCATTAACCAGGTAGTGGTCACTGCAGGCCTTGGATGAGACCCAGTGCTGTGCTGGCATTGAATCTAACCCCACACACTCCCAGTGGTGGTGGCCACAGGGGTGCTTGTGTCACCCCTCCCCCCAGCTCCAGGCAGCTCAGGACAGAGAGAGACTCCAGTTGTTTGAGGGAAAGTAAGTGGAGACAACAAGACCCTTTACCTGGCAATTCAGAAAATTCTCCTGGATCTCACCCAAGACCAGCAAAGCAGTACCTCTGTGAGTCCACAAAAGCCACAGCATTACTGGGTTTGGGATAGCCCCTAATGCAGATATGGCTACAGTGACCAAAGACTTAGATCACAACACCCAGGTCCCTTTGAATACTTGGAAAGCCTTCCCAAGAATGATAAATACAAACAAGCCCAGATGGTGAAGACTACAATAAATACCTAACTCTTCAATGTCCAGACACCAACAAACATCCAAAAATATCAAGAACTTCTAGGAAAACATGACCTCACCAAACAAACTAAATAAGGCACCAAGATCCAATCCCAGAGAGACAGAGATATGTGACCTTTCAGTCAGAGAATTCAAAATAGCTGTTTTGAGAAAGCTCACTGAAATCCAGGATAAAACAGAGAGGAAACTCAGAATCCTATGAGATAAATGTAACAAAGAGATTGAAATAATTTTTAAAGAATCGGTCAGAAATTCTGGAGCCGAAAAATTCAATTGACATAATGAAGAATGCATTAGAGTCTCTTTTTTTTTTTTTTTTTTTTGAGACAGAGTCTTGCTCTGTCGCTCAGGCTGGAGTGCAATGGCATGATCTCGGCTCACCGCAAGCTCCGCCTCCCAGGTTCACACCATTTTCCTGCCTCAGTCTCCCAAGTAGCTGGGACTACAGGCACTCACCACCACGCCCGGCTAATTTTTTTTTGTATTTTTGGTAGAGACGGGGTTTCACCGTGTTAGCCAGGATGGTCTCGATCTCCTGACCTCGTGATCCGCCTGCCTCAACCTCCCAAAGTGCTGGGATTACAGGCATGAGCCACCACGCCTGGCCACATTAGAGTCTCTTAACAGCAGAACTGATCAAGCAGAAGAAAGAATTAGTGAACTTGAAGACAGGCTATTTGAAAAATACAGTCAGAGGAGACAAAAGGAAAAAGAACAAAAAAGAATGAAGCACACCTATAAGATCTAGAAAAAAGCCTCAAAAGGGCAAATCTAAGAGGTATTGGCATTAGAAAGGAGGTAGAGAGAGAGATCAGAGTAGAAAGTTAATTAAGAGGATAAAAACAGAGAACTTGCAAAACCTACAGCAGAATACCAATGTTCAAATACAAGAATATTATAGAACACAAAGTAAATTTAACGCAAAGAAGACTACCTCAATACATTTAATAATCAAATTCCCAAAGGTTGAGGATAAAGAAGGACCCTAAAAGCAGCAAGAGAAAAGAAACAACAGACAAAGGAACTTCAATACATCTGGAAGCAGACTTCTCAGTGAAAACGTTACAGGACAGGGGAGAATGGCATGACACATTTAAAGTGCTGAAGGAAAAAACTTTTACCCTAGAATAGTATATCCAGTGAAAGTATCCTTCAAACATAAAGGAGAAATACAGACTTTCCCAGATAAACAAAAGCTGAAGGACTTTATCTACACCAGACCTGTCCTACAAGAAATCCTGAAGACAGTTCTTCAATCTGAAAGAAAAGGACATTATTGAGCAATAAGAAATTATCTGAAGCTACAAAACTCATGAGTAATAGTAAGTCCACAGCCAGGCACGGTGGCTCACACCTGTAATCCTAGCACTTTGGAAGGCCAAGGCAGGCAGATCACGAGGTCAGGAGATCGAGACCATCCTGGCCAACATGGTGAAACCCTATCTCTACTAAAATACAAAAAAATTAGCCAGGTGTGGTGGCACGGACCTGTAGTCCCAGCTACTCGGGAGACTGAGGCAGGGGAATCGCTTGAATCTGGGAGGTGGAGGTTGCAGTGAGCCGAGATCATGCCCCTGCACTCCAACCTGGGCAACAGAGCAAGACTCCATCTCAAAAAAAAAAAAAAAGTAAGTCCACAGAAAAACATAGCTGGGAGATGAAGTTAAAGTGTGGAGTTTTAGTTTTTTCTTTGCTAGTGTGTTAATTTGTTTGTTTATGCAATCAGTGTTGTCAGCAGTTTAAAATAATAGGTTATAAGATAGTACTGCAAGCCTCATGGTAATCTCAAATGAAAAAACATAAAACAGATACACAAAAAATAAAAAGCAAGAAGTTAAATCATAACAACATAAAAAATCACTTTCACTAAAAGGAAGACAGGATGAAAGGAAAGAAGGGAGAGAAGACCACAAAATAACTAGAAAACAAATAACAAAATGGAAGAGTAAGTCCTTACTTATCAATAATAAAATTGAATGTAAAGGGACTAAACTCTCCAATCAAAAGACATAGGATGGTTGAATGGATTTTAAAAAAAAAAAACAAGACCTAATAATCTGTTGCCTACAAGAAACACACCTACCTATAAAGATGCACACAGACTGAAAATAAAGAGATGGAAAAAGATATTCCATGCTAATAAAAACCAAAAAAAAAAAACCAAGCAGGAGTGGCTATACTTACATCAGACAAAATAGATTTCAAGGCAAAAACTATAAAAAGAGACAAAGAAGGTCACTGTATAATGACAAAGGGGCCACTGCAGCAAGAGGATATAACAATCGTAATATATATATGCACCCAACACTGGAACACCCAGATATATAAAGTAAATTTTATTAGCACTAAAGGGAGGTAGACTCCAATACAGTAATAGCTGGAGACTTCAACACCCCACTTTCAGCATTGGACACATCATCCAGACAAAGAATCAACAAAGAAACATTAGATTTAATCTGCACTATAAACCAAATGGATCTAATAGATATTTACAGAACATTTCCTCCAAGATCTGCAGAATACACATTCTTCTCAGTACATGGATCAGTCTCAAGGATTGACCATATGTTAGAACACCAAAACAATTCTTAAAATTTTCAAAAAAAAATTGAAATTATATCAGGTATCTTCTCCAACCACAATGGAATAAAACTAGAAATCAGTAACAGGAGAAATTTTGGAAACTATATGAACACATAGAAATTAAACAATGTGCTCCAGAATGACCAGTGGGTCAATGAAAAAACTAAGAAGGAATAACACAGAAACAGAAAACCAAATACCACATGTTCTCACTTATAAGTGGGTATTAAACATTGGGTACACACGGACACAAAGATGGAAACAATAGACCCTGGGAACTCCAAAAGGAGGGAGTAAGGGGAGCAAGGATTGAAAAACTACCTATTGGGTACTATGTTTACTATTTGTGTTACAGGTTCAATAAATGCTCAAACCTCAGCATCATGCAATATATCCATGTAAAAATCCTGCATATGTACTCCCTGAATCTAAAATTTTTTTAAAAAATTACAAAGAGAAGGAAGAGAGACTGGAGAAGGCAAAGAGATAAGTTAGGAGAGTTGGCATTAGGCAAGGCAAGAGATAATGAAAATATAAATCAGAACAGCAGCAATGAGTAGAGAAGAAGGAATCTATGTCCAGGGCTTGATGGAAGTTTAATTCACAGGATTTATTGGCTGATTAAATTGGGGGTGGTATTGAGAGAGCTATATTATAATGCTTTTTCTACGTCCCATTGAGATGACCATGAAGATGGCAATATCATCATCAAAGAAAAATGGAATTTAGAAAAAGAGTCATGTGAAGGGGATAATGATGAGTTAAATGTGTTTTGCTGTATTTGTGTGTGTGTTGATTTTAAGCATGTTGAGGCCGGGCACAGTGGCTCACATCTGTAATCCCAACACTTTGGGAGCCCAAGGTGGGAGGACCACTTGAGCCCAGGAGTTCAAGACCAGTCCAACATAAACATAGCAAGACTTCATCTCTATTTTTAAAAAATAAAAATAAAGGCCTGTTGACTCTGCTATACTAGCTGACATCCACACAGAGATATCCAAAAAGCTATTGGAAAATCATATCTGGCGCACTTAGGGCACAGATGATTAAGAATAGAGATTGAGATTCAATCATTAACAGAGATAGGGTGAAACGATCCACACTTTGAGTAGCAAGGCTCTAAAGTACCTTCCAGACTTTCAATTCTGTAATTGCCCAAAAATAAGGGAAGGTCGTTGACAATATAATAAAGGCTCTGGGAGTCCAGTGGAAGGGAATTTGAAAGAAAAAAGATTGAGACTGGTAGAATGAAAGTATAAAAGAGGATCCTTTGTCATTGACATCATTAAAGCTGGAGAAATTCTTCTTGTATATACATCAACAAAGTTTTATTTTTAAAATTTGTTTGCATGTAAAAAGGGGAATGATGAAAATAAGAAAAGGAATGCTTTAGGATACTTAGTCCCACTACTAACAAGGTAATGGTATAAACAAATGATTTAACAATAATGTAATAAAAAAGCCAGAACTCTGAAAGTAAATAAATATTCAAGACCTTCCTATGATACCTTACATCATTAATACTTTCCTATAGAAGTTTGTTTATTTGCATGAAAATAGGCATTTGTATATGAAATAGGATACATCTAGACAGCCAATTTATTCACTTAAATAAAATCACAACCTGAAATGCTTTAAGCCAATATTTGAAAACACATCAGTGATTCAAAGTTAATATAGAGGACTTTAAGGAAAGAATTAAAAGCCTCAGGAAAAATCATGCTGCCAAAAGTGGAACAATAATGAGCTGAAGTTTCAAATTTTGTTCTTGCATTAGGTAATGCAGTTGGGTAGAAACTGCTCAGAGTAAATTTATTTCAGTGCTGCTAATAGCCAAATGTCTTTCTTTTCCAGTCTGTGCACACTGCAAAATCCCAAGTCCCTCAGGTGCCCTTCTTTAGGTCAAATAACCCTATGAGTCTACCCTCTCTTGTACACGAATCTTTATTTCTCTGCTTCCTCTGCAGTCAGAAGTGGTCACATTCATCTTGGCAATCTAGTGCATCAGATCATTTCTGCTTCAACAGCTGAGAGTCCCTCAGCGCACGGGGACAGATTCAGGGAGGTAAATAATTATTCCCTACACTAAAAGATACCATTTATTGGACATTTTTAATAAGAAACAGGTGTGGATCTCAGCTAGCAAATTTTACTGTGCACAAAAAGCCACACTTTTAAATTGTTTTTAAGTCAACTTAAATTGGACTCTGAGCCCTAGTTCCTCCCAGCTGGCAAGAATCCAAATCTTAATCATTTGTGCCCACTTCCCCTCCCTTCCCTATGGGTTGTAAAATGTCCCAACACCAAACCAGTTATTAGTCATTGGTTCACACTGTTTACAGCTGAGAAGTCCAGTAATCCATAAGTTACAACTGAAACCACCTTTGCAAAAATTGTAATAGTGAGAAAATTATGACAGTGAAAGAGATCTGACCTAACAAACTCCATCTTGCCTTTAACCTCCAAATTTCCCTTGGTCATTCCTCAGCATGGGCCAAGCTAACTTTGGGAGAAATTTACTTTATAGTTTAAATGGTAGTAGCCCTTCCCAAAACTAAACTGCCTTTGTAAAACTAATAAAAGGCCACCAGGTTAGGAGAATGAGAGGAGCCTTAATTCTGCTAAGATATAGATGTAGTTAAATGATTATCAGCCATTATTCCAGAGGTCACAAGATTTGCAACTTCCCCAATTACTAGAGCCTAAGTGTACTAGTCCATTTTCACAACACTATAAAGAACTTCCCTGAGACTGGATAATTTATAAAGGAAAGAGGTTTAATTGACTCA
This sequence comes from Theropithecus gelada, assembly GCF_003255815.1. Taxonomy (NCBI): domain Eukaryota; kingdom Metazoa; phylum Chordata; class Mammalia; order Primates; family Cercopithecidae; genus Theropithecus; species Theropithecus gelada. The sequence goes on from NC_037689.1 coordinate 38,165,093, forward strand.
CAGTTTTGCATGGCCAGTGGGGGCGGGAGGGTGCCTCAGAAAACTTACAATCATGGCAGAAGGGGAAGCAGGCACCTTCTTCACAAGGCAACAGGAGAGAAAAGAAGTGAAGGGGGGAAAGCCTCTTATAAAATCATCAGATCTCATGAGAACTCACTCACTCACAAGAACAGCATGGGGGAAAATGTCCCCATGATCCAATCACCTTCCTCCCTGATACATGGGGGATTACAATTCAAGATGAGGTTTGACTGGGGACACAGAGCCAAACCATATCATTGCATCCTGGCCCCTCCCAAATCTCATGTCTTTCACATTTCAACACCAATCATGCCTTCCCACAGTCCCCTAAGTACTTAACTCATTCCAGCATTAACCCAAAAGTCAAAGTCCAAAGTCTCATCAGAAACAAGTCAAGTCCCTTCTGCCTATGAGCCTGTAAAATCAAAAACAAGGTAGTTACTTCTGAAACACAATGGGGGTATAGGCATTAGATAAATTCTCCCATTCCAAAAGGGAGAAATTGGCCAAAAACGGGGCTAAGACCCCAAACAAATCTGAACTCCAACAGGGTAGTCATTAAATCTTAAAGCTCCAAAAGGATCGCCTTTGACTCCATGTCAAACATCCAGAGCACACTGATGCAAGTGGTGGGCTCCCATAGCCTTGGGCAGCTCCTTTGCAGGCTGGCATTGAGTGCTTGTGGCTTTTCCAAGCACATGGTGCAAGCTCTTGGTGGATCTACCATCCTGGGGTCTGCAGGATGATGGTCCTCTTCTCACAGCTCCACTAAGCAGTGCCCCAGTAAGGGTTCTGTGTGGGGGCTCCAACCCCACATTTCCCCTCTGCACTGCCCTAGCAGAGGTTCTCCATGAGGGCTCTGCCCCTGCAGCTGATTTCTGCCCAGACATCCAGGCATTTTCATACATCCTTGGAAATCTAGGTGGAAGCTCCCAAAGCTCAATTCTTGTCTTAGGTGCACCCACAGGCCCAACACCAAATGGAAGCCACCAAGGCTTGAGGCTTGCACCCTCTGATGCAACAGCCTGAGCTGTACTTTGGCCCCTTTTAGCCACGACTGGAGCTGGAGCAGCTGGGACAAAGGACACCAAGTCCCTAGGCTGCATGGAGCAGGGGAGTCCTGGGCCCAGTCCACAAAACCATTTTTTCCTCCCAGGCCTCTGTGCCTGTGATGGGAGGAGCTGTTGTGAAGGTCTCTGACATGCCCTGGAGACATTTTTCCCATTGTCTTGGCTATTAACATTCAGCTCCTTGCTACTTACATAAATTTCTGCAGCCAGTTTGAATTCCTTCCCAGAAAATGGGTTTTTCTTTTCTACCTCATGGTCAGCATATTTCCAAACTTTTATGCTTTACTTCCTCTCGAATGCTTTGCCACTTAGAAATTTCTTCTGCCAGATACTCTAAATTAACTCTCTAAAGTTCAAAGTTCCACAGATCTCTAGAGCAGGGTCAAAATGCCACCAATCTCTTCACTAAAACATAGCAAGAGTAACCTTTGCTCTAGTTCCTAAGAAGTTCCTCATCTCCATATGAGACCACCTCAGCCTGGACTTCATTGTCCACATCACTATCAGCATTTTGGTCAAAATCATTCAACGAATCTTTAGGAAGTTCCAAACTTTCCCACATCTTCCTGTCTTCTGAGCCCTCCAAACTGTTCCAGCCTCTGCCTGTTACCCAATTCCAAAGTCGCTTCCACATTTTCAGGTATCTTTATAGCAGTATCCAACTCCCGGTACCAATTAACTGTATTAGTCTGTTTTCACACTGCTATAAAGAATTTCCCTGAGACTGGGGAATTTATAAAGGAAAGAGATTTAATTGACTCACATTTCTGCATGGCTGGGGAGGCCTCAGGAAACTTACAATCGTGGCAGAAGGGGAAGCAGACACAGAACCAAACCATGTCACTAAGATTGGCCTTTTGGGATATCTTTACAGGCTTTTGCATTTCTGAAGACCAGATGACCCCACTTGTACCAGCAACTTCTCTGTGGCCCCCACCCAGAAGGGAACTCAGTGCAAAAGAACTGTTTTCCACACCGCTATGATTGCATCCCCAACCAAGCAACAGCACCCATTCCCTAGCCCCTACTGCCCACCAAACTTTGAAAAACCCTAGCCTCCAAATTTTCAGGGAGGTTGATTTGAGTAAAAGTAAAACTCCAGTCTCCTGTTTAGCTAGGTCTATGTGTATCAAACTCTTTCTCTATTGCAATTCCTCTGTCTTGATAAATCAGCTCTATCTAGGCAGTGAGCAAGATGAACCCACTGGGCAGTTTCACAATTACTTCCTGCCTCCTGGGTTACATACATTCATCAGGAAGCAAAACAGAAGCCATATTAAAGTCTCTTTAATAACTTCTCAATGACTGTGCCATGGTCTTGTGTGTGTCTGTGTGTATGTGTGTTTGTTTTTTGTTTTTTGTTTTTGAGATAGGGTCTCACTCTGTCACCCAAGCTGGAGTGCAGTGGCACAATCCTAGCTCAAAGTAACCTTGAACTCCTGGGCTCAAGCAATCCTCCCACCTCAGCCTCCCAAGTAGCAGCTGGGACTACAGGCACATGCCACTATGCCCAGCATTTTTTTTTTTTTTTTAGAAACATTGCCTCACTATGGTGTCAAACTCCTGGACTCAAGCAGTCCTTCTTCCTCAGCCTCCCAAGGTGCTGGGATTACAGCATGAACCACCATGCCTGGCCCACATAAGTTATATAAAATTAAGGTGTACAACATCATTTTGTACATGGGGCAAAGATTTTAAGGTATACATCATGTTGTACACCTTAATTTTATACAATAAAAAATAGCTATATGTGGGCCAGGCTGAGGTGGGAGGATCTCTTGAGCTCAGCAGTTCGAGACTAGCCTGGGCAACACCACTCCGGTGATGCTGAGCTCAAGCAATCCTCCCTCCTCAACCTCACAAAGTGCTGGGATTATAGTCGTGAGCCACTGTGCTCAGCCCCACAGTCTTGTTCTAACCCATAGGTTACATCTCAGACTTTTGCCTACCCTGATCCTACGTTTTCACCTAGAAAAATATCCAAGTTCCTAGGCCCTTGTTGCCATCATGAGGAATGTAGACAACCTTAGGCAAGGATTACAGGAACTGAAATAAGACTGAGTATAAAGGACAGAGTCAAGGAACCAGCCAGGCCTATACAAGGGCCCAGGAGTTCATGGTCAAGGTGTATGTAGAGCTCTTGAGTTACAGGAGTAATCCAGTAGTGGGTGCCAGGGGAGTGGAAAGAGCCCATTGAATTGAGCAGTTAAGGAAGTCATTGGTCACTTTGATGAAAGCCACTTCAGAGGAGTGATGGGAAGGGAAATCTGATTGAAACGGGCTTAAGTGTTTTTAAGAAGTAAGAAATGGATACAGCCAGCTTAGTCTGTTCTTTTGAAAATATGATAGCTAGAGGTGATTTGTCAAGTCTTGTTATAGTTTTTTCTTTTGTTTTGTTCTGTTTTTTGAGGTAATAGCAGCTTGAGTATCTTTAAAGACTACAGGGAAGATGCCAGGTTGAATACATTTTCTTATCAGAGAAATATCAGAGGAAGCTCTCATTCTAGCAGAGATGGGAGAGAAGAGACTTAAAAGCACAGAGAAAAGGGCTGGTTTGTAAGAGGAGAAGGGAAAAGGATGTGCCCGTATGAATACAGGAACAGCAGTGAGGGTGGGGGCCAACTTAGGTAAGTTTGAGGCCATGAGGTCAGGAAGTTGTGGGAGTTCAAACCTCAGGGCCTCATTTTTCTGTAGTATAAGACAACATTATCTGCCAAGTTATGGAGTGGACAGTGGGTTTGAGGCATGAGGCAAAGATTTTAGTCTCATTTAGTTTATTTGTTCTTACACATAAATATAGTGACCTCACTTAAATTCACTCATTAATTCTAATAGTTTGATAATTATTTTAGATTTGGTAGATACACATTCATGGAACCTACAAGTAATGACAGTTTCATTTCTTCCTTTATAAACGTTATGCCTCTTATTTATTTTCCTTGCCTTGTGGCATTGGTTGCGGCTAGTCTTACATTAATTCTTTGGCAGGGGAGTGCCACACCACACGGAGACCACTATACCTTATATGAAGCAGATTTGGGGTCTCAGTTTCTCACAGAAAACTTATTTTTCTTCATTCCACACTACATCTGGGACAAGATCACTTCTTTCCTAGCCCTATGGCAGAGTTTTCTAGTTACCTTCACTAGAAAACTTTATTTCCTAGGTGGCAGCTTTGGTCTGGGATCCTAATTCCAGCTCCCCACCTCCCACACAGCCAAGGCCACCTCTCTTGAGGGGATGGGCCTAGCCTCCCGTGGTCCTCCTGGAGTGCCAGCCTGGGATTGCCTTCATTCCTTGCAGTGGCAAAATGGACTTAGTAACATGGATATTTTTCTAGGTTGTGGATGTTCAATGGTAGCCCCTATATCCGATGCTTGCACCCAGTCCTTTGGGCCACCCGAACATCAGCTTGGGTGCTATGAGTTCTTTTCTTGTTACTGGCACCTGGTGATTTCCCTTTCTTATTTCCAGTTCAGCTCTGAAATTATACCATTTTAACCAACATTGTAGTGAAGTGGAGTGGGCACTGGGGTCACATTGGCTCAGTCTGCCTTGCTGCTGGTTCCTTCATGGTGCAAATCTACAGATTTACACGGTTTTCTTCAAGAGGCCTCAACAACCCAGGTGAAAAGATGAAGAGAGCAAAGGTTGCATTTATCTTAGTCTGGGCTTTGTAGGGCAGACAAGATAGAAAGACGGGAATGGGATGGCATTGAGGATAGTGGCAGGAGGATGGTGAAGTGATGTACTATGAAACCTCCATTGGATGGGGGAAGGAATTGAGTCCAGGAAGTGGGTAAAAACCTGAGAGAGAGGGAGGGGTAAAGGAATTGTGCAAATAAGTTAGGAAAGCAGATGTTCTAGAAATAAGAGTATGGGAACAGGCAGGCCAGGAGATCGTGCTCAGAGGTCATGGATAATGGAGCATAGGCCTTAAGAAGAAGGTCATTTCCAAAGGGTGTCCAGACCGTGGAAATGGATTACCGAAGTGTAAAGCGAGCAAAGCCTGCTAGAATTTGATCCTGGCTGGTGATGCTTCAGATTTCTCTTATCTTCTATCTTATCTTCCAGACTCTTGGGTCAACTATTTCCAATCCTTACAGTTATCTATGAAAATGTGATCTTAGCCAGAGGGTACCAAAGGCTGATCCAGGAGCCCCTGAAATCAGTGCTGCCTAGAAGCTAGGCACATGAACTTGGGAGTCGGACTGCCTGAAATTGCATCCCTCCCTGATGTGTTTCCCTTGGACAAGTTCTCTAACACCTCTGAACTTCAGTTCCCTCATTTCTAAAACAGGGATACTAGCACTGTCTACCAGATAGGGTCATTTTGAGGAGTAAATGAGATGATACGTGTAAAGTGGTTGTATCTGAAGCTGGCACATAGGAAACACTAAGAAAATGTCAACTGCTACACTTGGAGGTGAGGAAAGTGCTGCTGCAGAAATACAACCATTTCTTTGGTGCTTCCAGAAGAAAGGGTGACTCCAAATACTTCTATTTCATTTAAATAAAAGACTATTTGTTTACTTGTGATTTTAATAAAGTTACTAAAATCTGGTGTTCACACCCTAGAATTTGCCCTTTACCTGAGTTTCATGGGGACTCGAAGCCTCCTATACGGGCCTTGTCCCCATCCCCAGGAACACAGCAAATCACTTCTGCACATTTGCACATGCTGATAACATTCCCTCAGTTTGGAGGAAGGATGCTTTTTTTGCCGCATTATCAAAGTGTCTTGAGGTTGGTAAGATTTTCTCTTGCTGTTGTTCTTGCTTTTGAGTTATAAACTACTGTTTGGCTTCATCAACCTCAGTTTAAGTTGGGAAGGGTTGTCTGGCTAACTCTGTAGCGGGCAGTGAAACATTTTGCAGCCACAGTGTTGGGAGGCCATAATGTTCCAGTAAATAGATATTTAAATGCATATTCATTGACTTGCATGATTCCTTACCACCATTCTGGTGTCTCTGCAGATACTGAAAAGAAATTGTCATTTGAAAAGGCTGGCTTGTGGCCGGGCGCAGTGGCTCAAGCCTGTAATCCCAGCACTTTGGGAGGCCGAGACGGGCGGATCACGAGGTCAGGAGATCGAGACCATCCTGGCTAACACCGTGAAACCCCATCTCTACTAAAAATTACAAAAAAACTAGCCGGGCGAGGTGGCGGGTGCCTGTAGTCCCAGCTACTCGGGAGGCTGAGGCAGGAGAATGGCATGAACCCGGGAGGCGGAGCTTGCAGTGAGCTGAGATCCGGCCACTGCACTCCAGCCTGGGTGACAGAGCAAGACTCCGTCTCAAAAAAAAAAAAAAAAAAAAAAGAAAAGGCTGGCTTGTTTGAGATGTGCTAATTTCACCCCATAAACACTGAAGAGCATATATGCAGTGATTTTCTACGTCACATATTTTGCAGACTTTTAAACTTGGGAATTCCTATGCTAAATAAATTGGAAAAGCCCAGGCAGGTCAAGAAAACAAGGGCACTAGGTACCTCAAAGTGACAAGCTCACTTAGATTCTTCCTGAAACACAAAGACCACAAACATCCACAGTCACCTGGTGGCTGAGCTGGGCTTAGAAGTCAAGTGCTATGCAACCCTGGTTGGAAATGGAGGCTATTATTCTAAGTGAAGTAACTCACGAATGGAAAACCAAACATCGTATGTTCTCACTCATATGTGGGAGCTAAGCTATGAGGACGCAAAGGCATAAGAATGACACATGGGACTTTGGGGACTTGGGGCAAAGGGTAAGGGGTGGCAAGGGATAAAAGACTGCACGTTGGGTACAATGTACATTGATCAGGTGATGGGTGCATCAAAATCTCAGAAATCACCACTAAAGAACTTAATCATGTAACCACACACTACCTGTTCCCACAAAAATCTATTGAAATTTAAAACTTAAAAATTAAAAGAAAAAAGAGAGAGGAAAGGAGACACTGCACAGTGACAAAATATTCAAATACTTTCTGCATTTACCTCAATCTGAAACTACTAACGGAAGTTCTTTGAAATCCATTTACTGCTTGGAGCTCTCTCCCAAGGACAGCCTTCCCCATTTCAAAAACTTGAACAAAAATTCCACAATAACATCAAATATCCATTTGGTGTTCATATTTCTCTGAATACTCAAAATTATTTTCAACAATTGGCTTATTTTGATAGGAACCAAAATCCACAATTTGGCTGATTGTGATATCTCTACACTGCCTTTAATATATTGCTTCCTTTTTCTCTGTTTTTTCATCTTTCACTTAATTAAGGATATAGAACTGTTTGTTCTACAGAAATCCCTCATTCTATATTTTGCTGATTAAATTGCCATGGTGCTGTTTAACATGTCCCTCTGTCCTGTATTTCCTGTATTTGATTAAAAGAAAGAAGTCAAGTGCTGTGGATCTCAGTCTAGGGCTCCTTGGCACGACCCACTTTGTGGCATGAACTTGGAGCTGAGTTGAGATCTGCAATGTCTCATCAACATAAATAACTGCTTGGTGGGTAGAAGCCTCAAAGGGCAGACAATTTTGTATTAAAGAGTAAGACCTGGAGAATTCAAATCCAAGTCTATTCTACTACGTAAATTAGCCAATTTCACAATGGATAATAGGAAGCACTACTTTTCATTGCCTGTCTGAAACTAGGAAGTCTTTTGCAGCAGTACATTTTATTTGGAGCAAAATATCTTTTATTGTGCACTCCCAGAATCATGATCTCATTTTCCAAAGTGTTAGTTCTGAAAACATAACTAGCTGAAATCAATTTATCCCTTTACATAAATTAATTTTGCAGACAATTTTTCGTGGACACCTCCCTTAAAGGCTAACACTAAATGAGATACATTTATGCTTGCAACTACAATTTATCTTAGTTAATGAGCCTTTTTGCTCCTTGAGAGGGATTTTTAATCTTTCGTCAAAGCAAAGGGACTTGGGAGTGAGCAGGTATGTCGAACTGTCCACAAAGAAAATAACCAGAGGAACCAGTTTAAACTAATTCAAGGCAAGGCGGAAGTTGCCATCTGTAGGAAATCTTTTGGGGCTCTATCTCCAGATTAATCCTGCGTATTGTCTCCTGACATATAATCCCCTTGCCCTCCTACTTAGCAATACCTTCGCTCATTGTTGTAGTTGATATATCTCCCTACAGAAATCAGGAGTCCCACCAAACAACCAATTTTACTAGAAAGGTCTCAAATCCAGGTTGTTCAATGTAGAAATACTTCCATGCCAATTGTTAAGTACCTGCTTCTCCAAGCCCCTTTAAGTGCTCCCTACCATACTAGCCTGACCACCCTACCCTTGGAGAGCCCCAAATGGGTGTTGCCTGGGCACTTAGTGTCCACTGGCCTTCAAGCTAGCCCACTACAACACCCATGCACCATCATCCATCCTTATGTATCCTCCTAGCCAGAGAAGGCTCAATCCCCCGCTAGGGAGATGACACTCCAGAGGGCAATGTTGGCACCCACTGAACAAATGTTCAAGTGTCCATCTGGTCTCCAAGGCTGTGGCCCACCATTGCAGGCTCGCACTTTCTAGCAGTTGCCCTTGCATGGCCACCTGTGGAAACTACATCCTCCGCACAGTACCAAAAAGATTATTCTATATTTTGAATGCCACCTCTGAATGAAAGCATGCTCACTATTTTATTTTCTCCAACATATTTCATTTTCATTGAGTGCAACACTGTTCTATTTTCTTCAAGAAATCATGCATCCTTATTCCCTCACCCCAACATGAAAAGTCCACATGAACTTTCTGAAATGATTCATTTCATAGAAGAATCTGAAATTGCTTCCAATCTCTGCAGTTCTTCCCTATGCTTGCATTTCAATTAAGATGAATGTAGGAAGGTGCCCCCCATCTCCATCTCCAAAGAGAAAGACAAACATGTATAAGCAGTTTGCCTCTCTGAGTTCTCTTATTTTTCTCCCTCTAACCCTCATTGTTTACAATGCTGTGAAGAAAAAGTTTATTTCATTAAATATATTAATAGAGGGAAGTGGAATGACATAAATAATAAGTCATCGGATGTTTTTTTTTTTTTTTTTTTGAGACGGAGTCTTGCTCTGTCACCCAGGCTGGAGTGCAGTGGCCAGATCTCGGCTCGCTGCAAGCTCCGCCTCCCGGGTTCATGCCATTCTCCTGCCTCAGCCTCCCGAGTAGCTGGGACTACAGGCACCCGCCACCTCGCCTGGCTAGTTTTTTGTATTTTTTTTAGTAGAGACGGGGTTTCACGGTGTTAGCCAGGATGGTCTCAATCTCCTGACCTCGTGATCCGCCCGTCTTGGCCTCCCAAAGTGCTGGGATTACAGGCTTGAGCCACCGCGCCTGGCCAAGTCATCGGATGTTTAAACAAGACCAAGCTAGTTTTATTAAAGACAGTTTGCCACACAGATTTAAGCAATTATACGTTCATGTGATTGTTTCTCTTCTCTCTATAATTCTCCCTCTGGTTAGATATTATTGTCTGTCATAGACTATGGCTAAATATCATCTTTCCCCACCTTGTTTTTCCCTTAAGCTATCTAATTCTTAGTGTTTGACTTCATAAACTGCAAAGTATTTCTATACTTTATTCTTTTTAAATTCTTTACTTCCTTTCTTTTAATTAAGGCTATCTTTCTTTATTCCTACTGGTTTGGAAGCTATAGATACTATTACTTTAGTGATTGATTTTTTCCTTGAAATTTTAATATTTTAACATTCATATCTTGCTTAACAAAGTTAAATTAAAATATCTCTATTCTAGGCCGGGCGCGGTGGCTCATGCCTGTAATGCCAGCACTTTGGGAGGCCGAGGCAGGTGGATCACCCGAGTTCGGGAGGTTGAGACCAGCCTGACCAACATGGAGAAAGCTTGCCTCTACTAAAAATACAAAATTAGCCAGGTGTGGTGATGCATGTCTGTAATCTCAGCTACTCGGGAGGCTGAGGCAGGAGAATCACTTGAACCCGGGAGGTGGAAGTTGTGGTGAGCCGAGATTGCACCATTGCACTCCAATCCGGGCAACAAGAGCAAAACTCTGTCTCAAAAAAAAAAACAAAAACAAAAGAAAAAGAAAATCTTTATTCTAAAGCAATGTAATCCATAGGATAATTTTTTTTTTTTTTTGACACAGGGTGTCACTCTGTCACCAAGGCTGGAGTGCAGCAGCGCAGTCACGGCTCATTACAGCTTCCACCTCCTAAGCTCAAGCGATCTTCCCACCTCAGCTTCCCAAGGAGCTGGGACTACAGGTGCAAGCCACCATGCCCTGCTATTTTTTTAATTTTTTGTAGAGATGGGGGTGGATCTCACTATGTTGCCCAGGCTGGTCTCAAACTCCTGGGCTCAAGCACTCTTCCTGCCTCAGCCTCCCAAAGTGCTGGGTCTACAGACATGAGCCACTGTGCCCGGGCCACAGAAGGGTTCTTTTCTGATCATCTTCACTCTTCTTTTACATTGCTTTGGATCACCGTTTTAATTTTGCCTCTCTTCTGTTTCCAAGAGTTAATGTTTTTATAGTTATTTCACATTATCAGTATTTTCGATTTGCCCATCTGTTTACCAATTTTTAATCATCACTCCTTCTTGCATCTTACTTCATTCTGGATTCAACTTACTTCTTACTGAAGTACATACCTTTACAGCTTTTTCAGTAAGAGTATGTGAATTGTAGATTTAATTGTTATTTCTCTGAAAACATTTCTCTTTGACTTTCATTCTTCTATGATAGTTTAGTTGCATTTAAAATTCTGGATTGATCATAACTTTACCTCAGCAGGACAAATATTGTACTACATTATGACTTCTTTTGTTGCAATTGAGACATCTGCTTTCAATCTAATTTTGCTTTCAATCTAATTGTCTTTCTTTCATAGGTAACCTATTTTTGTTTTTTCCTCTCTGGTCCCTTTTAAACGTTTACTTCATTTGCCATTTGATCACTATGTGTCCTTGCGTGGATTTATTTTTTTAGTTATTTTACCCAGAAGCAATTCTGGAAAATTTGGGGCCATTATCTCTTTGAATATAACATCTTCCCCATTCTCTCTCTCTGTCATTTCTTCTTCTGGAACTTCTCCTGGGTATATATTTTAGAAGCCCTCATTTGCTTTTCCATTTCTTTGCTTTTCTTCCTTTTATATTTTTCATCACTTTAACACTCTGTGCTACTTTCTGAGAAATTTATTCAGATTTATATTTTAGTTTATTGATTCTCTCTGAGCAGTGTTTAACATGCTGTTAAAGTCCATTAAGATTTTAATTTCAACAAACATGTATTTTCATTCTAGAAGTTCTACATGTCTTTTTTAAATCTGCCTAGATATATAGAGACTTAGTCTCTTCTAGTGTTTTCAATTATTTCTTTATGTCTTAGGCCACTTCTTTTATAATGTTTATCCAATAATTCTATAATCTGAAATTACTGGGGTTCTAATTTTGCTGCTTGTTATGTCTGCTAACTCTTGCTCTTCATGGATTTCCACTAGTTTTTTAAATTTCAAATTATCAGCTCCTGTTCCATGGGATTTTTATCTGTGAGACTACACGTTGCTTAGGTTGAAGATGTGGCCCTCCAGAGAGTTTTCATCAGGAACCCCAAGATATTATCAACCTGGACCACATTTCTTGCCTATTTCTTGAGTTGGGGATTCACTTTCAATACAGGTAATGTAAATTCAGGATCCAAATTACAAGGAGGCAGGCCCATAATTGCAAGTTCTCAAGAGAATGTGTTTCCCCACAAAAGACAAAAACACAATAGACACATTTCCTTATTGTCTCCCGTGACAGTTGACAAGAGATTATTTTCTGATAAAACTTTCCTTGAACTCTTCTAGAGTTCCAGATTTATGATAGTGTCTCAGTTCCATCTCCCTACCTTGAATCATTCCAAAGCCTCCTCTCCTGTCTGTACAAAGCCTCTAAAACCCAATTCTCATGGTTCTTGGGACTGGCAACCCCTCTCCGTAACCTTCCTGAGAACATCCAAAGCTTCAGTTTCCATTTGTCAGTCTTGGGATTGCGGAATGCGTTGGTTTCTCTTTATTTTTGCCTTCTCTCTCCCCCAAAGATTTTCTTTACTTTCCTGTGAACTCAGCTCTATATCCGAAATGAAGCTAGCTATAGATTATTCAGCACTTCCATTTGTTTTGTATTGGGAGGATTGTCTGATCCTCTTGCTTGCTGTGGTGTCATAAGTAGGTCTTTATAATCATAGGTCATAACTGGGTTTTAACTAAGATACGTGTCTGAAGAAGAAAATAAAATTTACCCACGTTGGTTTCGGTCCAAACAATATTTCTCTGCCTTCAAAAGAGTTTTGCATCTAGAAGAATATCAACAGATAGGTACTGGCTTGTGCATTTAGTCAATTATATGAGAGAGTAGCAACCTGGAAAAATTATTGACTCACCACATTAATCTGGTATAACTAGAGCTTTGTTCTTCTGGTTATTTTAACTCAATATGTAATATGTCAAAAATATACATAGTTTTCTGACACCCAGATATCAGCATAACTACTTTTTTAAAATAATACAAACTTTATTGCTGAGCAGTTTTTATATAGTACAACTACCAAACTTTTGTTTCTCCTAGACAATAATTTTGCAGTGACTTTGATTTGTTCTTCATCTACAATTAACAGACAAAACAGAATTTCAGAAATGGAGTTTCTTGTTGCAACAATTTCCTAGACATTTATGGAACTCCTGGAAATTTTTTCATGTATGTACTATAGGGATCAAGAAAGCTAAATAGCCTCTGGTCCCATTATTACCTCCAAATAGATAATAATGATATAAGCAGAAACATTCATGACCAAAACAAACAAACAAAAACCCTCTTATACATTGAGCCACAAACCATTTGGCTGCAATGTCCTTATTCCCATCCATATATGGGAATACATATGTATGTATGTATGTAATACATATGTGTGTGTGTGTATATATATACACATATGTATATATAAATACAAAATTTAGGGATCATTTTGATACCCTTGCATAAGGTTTGATATTTTATGGTTTCCAAGCTCTACACTCGGATAACAGTGACAAACTCAAATGATTTTCAAACATTTGATATTCTTTTTCCTCCTCTAGAAATATTAATAGTACTTTTAAATTGCTACCATTTGTTGGGCAAATGTTATGTGACAGGTAAATGCTAAAGACTTGCTACCTCATTTAATCCTCACACAACCCTATGCTTAGATGTTGTTCCCATTACACAATGAGGAAAGAGATCAGAAAATTTAATTAACATATCCTATCACTATGCTGCCTCAGGTTTGTTCTATTCTTAACTATCCTGCTGTGCAGGCTTGTGCCTTGCCCCTATTCAGACACCTGATGCCAACACCAAAAGGAACAGATGCTCTGAACAAAAATTGAAATTGACCTTGATTTGTGTACTGGAAAAAAGACTCAGCCTTTTTTCTCAAAATGAGAGAACTTTTATTTCCTTGCAAAAAAAAGTTCTCATTCACTCAACAAATATTCATTGACTGCCTATTCTTGTATGCCAGACTTCTGATTATTAAAACTAAAATAGATAGTACTCACTGGATCACTTAACGCTACACTAAGGAGGGTGAAAAGGAGGAAAAAATGTAATCTAGAATATTCTCCTTAGTATATCAAGAAACTCAGCTGAAACCTAAATTTCGTTCACCACAGAAATCAGGAATATTTAGGGGCTTAGGAGATAGATTAGGGGGTCCTTGAGGACATCCAGAAATGTGCTTTTAAGGAGCCTCATCCTAAGGAAAGAGATTCATAAAGAACAATTTGGGCACTAGGACAATGGACAAGCTAAGAGGAGGCAAGTCATCAGATCGTCTGGATTTACGATGCAGTTCCAGAACCAAGGGGCTAAAGCAAAGGAGCTAGCAAAACCCATGAGAGCTGAAATGCCAGGTGTCAATTGTGGTAGCTCCTTTCATGGGCAACAGGACCCACTGCCCATGGCTCTTGCAGTAAAGGTAGATTGTGCCTTCCTAGGACAGGCATCAGTGCCCTCAGCATGGGGCATGGGACTTGAACAGCTTCAAGACAAACATCAGTTCTAGCCTCATTTTGTTTTGTTTTTAATTTTTAATAATTGTATAATAGAGCCAGGATCTCACTATATTGCCCAGGCTGGAGTGCAGCAGCTATTCACAGTTGAGATACCACTACTCATCAGCACGGGAGTTTTGATCTGTTCCTTTTCCAACCTGTGCCAATTCACCTCTCCTTAGGCAACTGGTGGTCCATCTCTCCCAAGAGATCACCATATTGATGTTGAACTTTATGCAGACACTTCATTGGCATAGAACACTACAGCCTAGAACTCCTGAACTCAAGCCATCCATCCATCTCAGCCTCCCAAGTCGCTGGGACTATAGGTGCACACCACCATGCCAAGCCTGGCCTCTTTTGAATGCCACCAACAGTGACCCAGCTGCCATCTTGGGGGATTTGCCATCACCAACATAGGGAAACCCCATCTCTACTAAAAATACAAAAATAAGCTGGGTGTGGTGGTGTGCACCTGTAGTCCCAGCTACTCGGGAGGCTGAGGCAGGAGAATCGCTTGAACCTGGGAGGCAGAAGTTGCAGTGAGCTGAGATCATGCCACTGCACTCCAGCCTGGCAACAGAGTGAGACTCCATCTCAAAAAGAAAAGAAAAGAAAAGAAAAGAAAAGAAAAGAAAAGAAAAGAAAAGAAAAGAAAAGAAAACTCAGGTCTTAGGTCAGGCATGGTGGCTCACATCTATAATCCCAGCACTTTGGGAGGCCAAGATGGGAGGATCACTTGAGCCTAGGAGTTTGAGACCAGCCTGGGCAACATGGCAAGACCCCATCTCCACTAAAAATGAAATAATAATAATAATAATAATTAGCCAAGTGTGGCAGCACACACCTGTACTCCCAACTACTCAGGAGGGTGAGGTGGGAGAATCGCTTGAGCCCAGGACTTTGAGGTTGCAGTGAACTGCGATTGGGCCACTGTACTCCACTCCAGCCTGGGTAAAAGAGCAAAACACTGTCAAAAAAAAAAAAAAAAAAAAAAGAAAAAAAAA